>NC_030382.2:26530109-26830109 GCF_001625215.2 Daucus carota subsp. sativus
GCAGGAAAATTTTTAGGCTTCCTAGTGAGCCAACGCGGGATCGAGGCCAACCCGGAGAAAATCCAAGCCGTCATTGACATGCAGCCCCCAAGAACCATCAAGGACGTTCAACGCCTCACTGGGCGCCTCGCAGCATTGCGACGGTTCATATCAAAGCTGGCGGAACGATGCCTTCCGTTTTTTGACACCCTCAAAGGAGCGCTCAAAACCAAAAAACTCACATGGACAGAGGAATGCCAAAAGGCCTTTGAGGACCTCAAGAAATACCTGGCGTCCGCGCCGCTCCTGACAACCGCGTCCCCGAGCGAACCATTGTCACTGTACTTGGCAGTTTCTGACAAAACGGTGGGCGCAGTGCTTATTAAAGAGGCGGAAATGGTGCAAAGGCCGGTTTACTACATTAGCCAAACGCTCAAGGACGCAGAAACCTGCTACCCCAATACAGAGAAAACAGCCCTGGCCCTTGTCATGGCGAGCAGGAAACTTCGCCACTATTTCCAAGGACGAGAGATCCGGGTCGTCACGAATCAACCCTTGCGTAAAATTCTCCACAAGCCTGAGCTGTCGGGGCGATCGAGCTCAGCCAATTTCACCTCACCTATGTCCCGAGAACCGCGATCAAAGCACAGGCCCTGGCAGATTTCGTCGTGGAATGTAACTTTACTAAACCAGACGAAGCAGCACCGGACAACCAAAAACCTATCCCGGTTGTAGAAGGGTGGAAGCTTTACGTAGACGGCTCCGCCACCAGCACCAGGTGCGGAGCCGGAGCCATACTCATTAGCCCGGATGGATTCTGTATAAAGCAAGCCCTCCAGCTCAACTTCAAGGCCACCAACAACCAGGCGGAGTATGAGGCCCTACTTTCAGGTTTAGACCTCGCCATCACTCTACAACTGCAGAATCTCATCATATACAGCGACTCCCAGTTGGTAGTCCGCCAGACAACGGGCGACTACGCGGTCAAAGATTCGACTTTAGCTCAATACCAGCAACAAGTACAGACGCGCCTGTCTACACTCAGGAGTTACCAGCTCCACCAAATAGACCGAGAAGACAATTCCATGGCTGATAGCCTATCCAAACTCTTAGAGGGGGAATACACGACCGCGGATGGTCCCGTATACTTCCTGTCTCTCCCGCATCCCTCAATAGAGTCCAAGGAACAGCTCAACATCACGCTCAACGAAGACAACTGGATGACCCCGCTCATCGCCTACCTCCGAAGCGGAACCCTACCAACGGAGCATAGTAAAGCCCGGCAGGTCAAGGCACACGCAGCCAAATTCTTCCTACAGGACGACGTTCTTTACCGTTGAAGCTTCGACTCCCCCATTCTCAAATGCGTCGATGACGACGAGGCGACATACTGCATGCGGGAAGTTCACGAGGGCATATGCGGGGACCACATGGCGGGCAAGGCCCTTACACATAAAATCTTGCGCCAAGGATACTACTGGCCTACCATGGCAAAGGATTGTAAAGCATTTGTCAGAGCATGCCACCAATGCCAGCTCTTTAGCAACGTTCCGCGCGCAGCCCCCGCGGTTCCAGTTTCCATACTCTCCCCTATCCCATTCGCTGTGTGGGGAATCGACATTATGGGACCATTCCCCAAAGCCCGCGGGGAACTCCAATTCGTCATGATGGCTATCGATTATATGACCAAGTGGGCGGAAGCCAAAGCACTTAGGACCATCACACAAGAAGACGCAATCCGGTTTGTCCGCAACCAAATAATCACCCGGTTCGGTATCCCCACAACTCCCATTTCTGACAACGGGACACAATTCGTGGGTAAGAAGTTCACCACCTTCCTCTCTGATCACGGGATCAAGCACAAAAAAGCATCAGTGTGCCACTCACAAAGCAACGGGCAGGTGGAGGTCACCAATCGCATCATTCTTCATGGGCTAGAGAAAAGCCTTACAGAATCCAAGAAAAAATGGCCAGAACACCTACCTCAAGTCTTATGGTCCTACCACACCACGCAGAAAACAAGCACAGGGGAAACACCGTTCAAGTTAGCATTCGGGGCAGAAGCATTGGCACCAGTCGAAAAAGGGTCACCGTCCTTCCGCATGCAAAACTTCAACATTAACGACAGCATCGAGAGGATGCGGACTAATTTGGAGCTACTGGATGAAGTCCGAGCAGAAGCAGTCCAAAAAATGGAGCTTTACAAAGAAAAGACAAGGGACTTCTTCGTAAAGCGGGTCCGAATGCGGGCATTCCAGGTGGGCGACTTAGTCAACAGAGCAACCGAAGCATCAGACCCACGCCACACGGGTAAACTAATGCCCAAGTGGGAAGGTCCCTATAAATTAGCACAAGTCATCCGTCCCGGCTCTTACAAGCTTTCCCACTTGGATGGCACGGAGGTCAACAATACTTGGCACGCAGAAAAGCTCAAGAAATATTATCAGTAGCAGACATGGCTTAATGATTCGTAGCATGTAAACGGGCATCATTTTGGGCTTCTATATATTATTAACGATGTTTCCCGTTAACTTGCATCCTGATGATTCATCCAACAAGAGCACATAAAAAAAAACACAATATATAAAGCACATTTCAACGAAAAGCACATAAAAGCACATTTTCGCACAAGACAAACGGACAACTTATATTATATAGTCCACAACTTACAAAGACCTGCTAACGGCCGCCACGGGAACAGACATACCCGGGTCAGGCCACATCAACGCATACCAAGCATATTGCAAACATACACATACGGAAAACACAAACGACAATGGATCCCAGAAACATACAACTGGGATACTTAGGAAATACAACAACTAGTACGGCGGCAACAACGTCTAAAACACCTCATCCTCCTCGCTCGAGTCACCCGCGGAAAGCTCGTTATGAATAAGCTGCAACTGTGCCCAAATCGCACCACGACGCTTCACCTGGCGGCCACGAACACGCTCCATCTTCTTATGATAAGATTCATGCAAATCTTTGTTTTTCTGCACCAACTCCTCAATAGCACCTCGAGCGCGAGTGCTAAGCGGCTCGTCAATCCAAACTTCATAGTAACAGTCACCCGCAGCACAAGCCTCCATACGCCGCCCAGCATTCCGGCCACCCCAGATAGTCTTCAGCACAACGGGACGATCACAATAACAGCGGGAGCCTACAAGATTGGACATGTTAGCACAATTTTGGCAGCACACAAGGATAAAAAAAACAGAGGAGTGAAAGAGCATAATACCTTCGTCTCAGAAGCAGGCTATTTATACCACTCCCGCGCACGTGCCAAGCAACCACCTGTCACACAACAAGCATATAAACTAGGAGGAAGGACGACTACCGCCATCCCTCCCCTAGACCAAATTCACACGCAACAGTAAAAATATAGCAAGGCATGGCCGCATATCCGCAACCATACCCTGACAACGGCAACGCTCCAACCTGTAAACTCGAGCAAGCAACACAAAGCACAGACACATGCACGCAACTAAAAAAGCAAACAAAGGCAAATTAAACGCACAGTCAAAAGCAACACGCAAGTCACCCGCCATTGTACGGCATATTACAGACCCAAAAGAATAGGTTCAAACAGTCTAACCAGCCAAGTTTAAAAGTAATTTAAAAGCAACAGTTTAAAGACAAAGGAATTAAATGGTGGGGGTTTCGCTCGAGTCATCAACGAACCCTTCATCCCCCTCCGGGGTGGCAGCCTCGGTCTTAGCTTGCTTCTCTGCATCAGCCATGACCGTGTCCGGATTCTCCCTCTCCTCGGCTACAGAGCGAGAAGCCTCCGCTTCCTCCGCCGCGGGATCCTCATCCACGGTTTCCAGAATTTTTGGACTCTTTGTCCCGGCACTGCTTCCAGAGCTGGCACCCGCACTCTGAAGCTCCTTCACCCGGTCAGCAAGCTTCTTGTTCTTCTTCTTTCTCTTGTGTGCCTTGGATTTCGCTTTGTTCAAGGAAGACTCCAGGTCCGCTACCCGCTTCTCTAAAGCATCAACACCGGAAGAAGAACTACCCGCACCCGCAACTAAGCTCAAATACTCCGCGCTTTCTTTCACAGAGGAGACTCCTTCCTCAAAAGCTTTGGCCAAGACAGCCCGATATTCAACGCTGGCCTGATATTTTCGGATGGCCATCTCTTCAGTGGGCCGCGATGCAACCATGGCTTCAGCTTCTTCGGCACGCTTTCGCAGCTCGGCAAAGGTCCGCTCCGAGGCCGCCTCCTTCCCCTCCCAAAACAGCATCTGGGTCTCCAACTCTTTATCCACATGACCCCTTCGGTCCGCAAGCACCTGCCAGTCAGCTTTCAGAGTTTCCATTTCTTCGGAAAGCTTTTTCTTTTGGTCCTCGACCGCATGAAAGTTTTCCACTAGGGTTATCTTTTGACCTTCAAGATCAGCAACCAGCTTCCGCAGTGCGATGTTGTCCTGGCGGAAAATTTCTCCTCGGGTGCTTAAAGCCAGGTCATACCCTCGAGCCTGCAACAATTATCAAACAACACATTACAACCCATATACACAGAACCAAACGCTAAGTACAAAGATAACTACGCAACACATACCTTCCTGTGATGAAGTTCGGAGCGACGCACCAGCTTTTTCCACCCCAACCCATCCAGCTTCTCCAAATCATCTTCAGTAAGGCCAACTTGTCCCGGCGGTCCAGCTCCAAACAAATTGCCTCGTCCCGCCCGGCGGGCATCCTCAGGTCCCAACTCATCCTCAGTCCCGGATGCATCTCCAACACTAACACCCGCCATCGAATCTACATTCCCGCGGCGCTTCACGCGGTGCCCAACCTGGGCACTCAAGGTCAACTTCCGACCACTGCCGGCACTGCGAACCCGTTTTCTCCGCTTGGAAACCTCAGGGGTCTGTCCCTCCGTTGCCGGGTTTCCCAGCGTCAATACAGTTGAAGAGCCACCGGCCCCAACACCCCCCTTCTCTCCAGCTTCGCGGAGCGATCCCGCCTCCACAACCTTCCCGCCAGCCTGTGCACTTACCTCAGTTTCACCCTTCCCGTCAAAACCCTCGTCAAAATCACCCGCGGTGGTATGACCGCCACCTCCTCTTTCCTCGCTGTCCGCAATCTCATGAATTTCAGGACTCTTTTCAGCATCCTCCTCATCACCCTCTGCATCCCTAAACACATCTTGGGTTTCCACCTCCTCACTTAGCACGTTTTCAGCCTGCTCAGTCACGGGCTCTTCTTCATTCCTCAGTAGCAACACGCGGCCCCATGACGCCGTCCCCGATGTGGAAGCCCCAATGGCCATCGCCACCGGTTGCACCGCCGTGGTCCGGGCCGCCCTGGCCGACGCACGTCCCGCCCGGCTTTGAGCCGGCACACGTCGCCTTGCCTGCGACCGACCTTCGCCTTCACCCCTAGCAGCACCCCTATACCTAGGGGGATTTCTGTTCAACAGCCCTGTTAACAACGTCATCTCTTCCTCCTCAGTCATGCCCTCCAAGGCCGGCAACTCCGTCAATCGCGGGTCCAGGACTGCACAATCAAACAACATATCACAAAATTACAAAGCCAGAAACCCACAAACACAAAGCAAACTCACCCCACGCTTAGTAAAGAAAGTAACTTACGCAGGTACAATTGCAGCCTCCCGTTCTCAAAGAAATCATTCTTGGTCCAGGTACTCTTCAAAGCCTTCGTGATACCGACCAATATATCCACATCATACGCGGACAAATGATCACGCGGCGCGTGATAGCTCTTCTCTACCTTCAAAACCATATTGGGCATCCACGCCAATTCTCCACCCGTCACTACCATAAACTCGTACTGCCAGTCTGTCATACTGTTAGGAAACTCAAAGGGCGTGTAATCCACAAGTGCTCTGCCAATCACGCTGCTCTTGTTGGCAAAAGGCAGCTCCACAAAAGGCTTGGCCGTGCTAGTCTTTTATATTAAACAAGTGGAAAAAGGCCTTCAGAGTAGGCTGCTTCGCCAGAGCCATGCAACTCGCTATAAACCAGTTAATAGCCCGAATCGCGTTGGGCGTAATCTGCGAAATGGAACACTTCAAGTGCACACAGACAAGGTCCCACATAAAGCGGTGCATCGGGAACCTCAAGCCCGCCTTCAGCTGCTCCAAGGTCACGCATATGGACCCGCCAGCACCACGATGGTGCAGCCTCTCCTCATCACGGGCAGGCCGCCAGCTGTATTCGCCCCCAAACCTAAACAGCTTCGACATGTACGGCCCATACTCCGCCGCATTGAGCGTGCTCCTCCTCTGAACATGCTCACAGCCGGCCAATTCTTGCTCCACCTTGGCGTTATTTATCTCCACCGGGCGTATCTTGGCGGCCCGGTAGAAGCTACTCTGATCCTCAAAGAACCGGTAATGCAGGTCTTTGGGAGGAAGCGGAATGGTAAACCGCGGAAAGTCCCGCCATCGACCAGACAAACTAATCAACGGTCTGGCCTCCCGCGTCACGGGATCAAAATAATCTTCCCCGGGCATGGCAGCCATCTCTTCTTCGGTACCCAAGTGAATAGCTTCCAGACGAACCTCCTTAGCTGCAGCAGTCATCAATTACCTACATGATAGTCACACAAACAAGAAACCATTACACACATCATTCTCATCCCGTCAACATTAGCGGAATACAGACAAACAAAAACACATTTCACAACAAACCCCCCCCCCCTTTTGTAACCCGCGACCCCCATACAAACATATTATCAAACACCTACAGTACAAACACGTGCAACCGCCGCAAATTACAAACCTTAAAACTTCAACCTAACCCTAATGGTGCACAACCCGAGACGACAATCCCAAGGTCACTACACCGCCCTCAAACCACAGACGCCACCGCGAAGACGGCAGCCACGGTGGCAAAAGCTTCACTAACACCACCACAAATCAAAGACGAAAATACAAACATTCAGACAGTCGAAACAACGAAAGGGCAAGCCCTAAAACACCGATCTAACCACACTCCGGCACGCAAACACGGCTAAGAAACTCAGACACACCGGCAAACAACTAAACGCTTAAAGGACAGTAAGAGAAGCAACAAACAAGATGAAAAAGCGAAATATGCAGACACCAACAAGGTACAACTAAGCAACAAAACAAAGAGACACGACGAGCAAAAACACGAAGGCTAGCCGGCGACACTTACTTGTTAACGGAATGACAAAGAAGACGACTACACTTTACTTCCCCGATCGACCTTTCGCAACTCACAGATAAAAAAGCAGTGCACTTCGAAAAAATTAAAGCTTCAGACAAATATACTTAGAACTGGTTTTTAAGACATACATATATACCCCCACAATTACCAAGGGATGCATTAACTGCATTGCCACGTGCGGACACACGATTGGCTCAGAAACTGCACCATTACACCCACCCCTCCTCAAAAGCCGCATAAACCGTACTTCATCCCCAAAAAGCCCCCAACTTCGAAAACCGGTGTCTCTTCGATTGCCCATATACACAAATACATATACGCCACTCTACTTATCAAATCTCACCCACAACATTCTCGCATTCAATTTTATCCCCCATTTATTACCCACTTTATTACCAGCCATGAATTGGTCGAAGACAAAAAGAATTAATACAAACAAGCCAAAAGACAACAGGAAGCCAAACAGTTAATTTATATATATATTAGCAATTTTCATTACAAACGGATGCGGACTCAGTCCGCGACAACAGATCCTATCTAAAGCTGAGCTTCCAAATCCGCAATGCGGGCGCGGACATCTTCCAGCCTTTCCAAAAGCTCCGCCCTCTCCTCCCGGGCCGCCTCCAGCCGCTCCGCCACTGTAGCCTCCACCGCCGGTTCCGGCCGATCAATGGGCACATACCAGCGCCCGTTCATCTGCACCGCTTCTCGCCCGCGTCCCGGGACGAGCAGCCTCTCATACACCTCCTCAAGAAGGTCATCGTATGGGTGACCATCCTCCAACATATCGGCCAACCTCCTCGCAAAAGGATCGGTCGGCAGATCATTGAACAGGGTAAGGAGTTCAACCCTCCTCATCCAACGCATCTGTGTCCTGTAACTGCCACTGGACACATCACTGCCATTGCTCACAGACGCCGAGGAATTGTCCGACATCCTCACAACACTTATACAAAAAGAACGATTTGACAAGTAGAAAAAATGAGAGCAAATAAACGCACAGATGAAGTACACAAGTAAACTTCTACAGCCCTTATATAGCCAAGGCCACAACCCCCGCAATAAAAGCAACCAGCAGTTCCCAAGACGTTCAAACTTCCCACAGACGATTCCTAGGCTAGCTACAGTTCAAACGCACCTGGAAAACCAGCGGTCAACAGTCTCCTCAGTGAATGTCTGTGCGGGGCATTTAATGCACAATAGACACCCACAACCTTCAGGTTCACCCAAGTCAAACACCCACGACCATACCGCTATCACTCCCATCACCATCCCGCCAGCCGCAACATTTTCATTTTATCTCCAATTTTTAACTTCCCTCATTATTGGCCGCGTCCAATACTTGGGGGGCACATTTTCATTTTATCTCCAATTATTAACTTCCCTCATTATTGGCCGCGTCCAATACTTGGGGGGCACATTTTCATTTTAATTCAAATTTTTTAACTTCCCTCATTATTGGCCGCGTCCAATACTTGGGGGGCACATTTTCATTTTAATTCAAATTTTTTAACTTCCCTCATTATTGGCCGCGTCCAATACTTGGGGGGCACATTTTCATTTTATCTCCAATTTTCTACTTCCCTCATTATTGGCCGCGTCCAATACTTGGGGGGCACATTTTTATTTTAATTCAAATTTTTTAACTTCCCTCATTATTGGCCGCGTCCAATACTTGGGGGGCACATTTTCATTTTAATTCAAATTTTTTAACTTCCCTCATTATTGGCCGCGTCTAATACTTGGGGGACACATTTTCATTTTAATTCAAATTTTTTAACTTCCCTCATTATTGGCCGCGTCCAATACTTGGGGGGCACATTTTCATTTTAATTCAAATTTTTTAACTTCCCTCATTATTGGCCGCGTCCAATACTTGGGGGGCACATTTTCATTTTAATTCAAATTTTTTAACTTCCCTCATTATTGGCCGCGTCCAATACTTGGGGGGCACATTTTCATTTTATCTCCAATTTTTAACTTCCCTCATTATTGGCCGCGTCCAATACTTGGGGGGCACATTTTCATTTTATCTCCAATTTTTTAACTTCCCTCATTATTGGCCGCGTCCAATACTTGGGGGGCACATTTTCATTTTAATTCAAATTTTTTAACTTCCCTCATTATTGGCCGCGTCCAATACTTGGGGGGCACATTTTCATTTTGATTCAAATTTTTAACTTCCCTCATTATTGGCCGCGTCCAATACTTGGGGGGCACATTTTCATTTTAATTCAAATTTTTTAACTTCCCTCATTATTGGCCGCGTCCAATACTTGGGGGGCACATTTTCATTTTAATTCAAATTTTTTAACTTCCCTCATTATTGGCCGCGTCCAATACTTGGGGGGCACATTCTCATTTTAATTCAAATTTTTTAACTTCCCTCATTATTGGCCGCGTCCAATACTTGGGGGGCACATTTTCATTTTGATTCAAATTTTTTAACTTCCCTCATTATTGGCCGCGTCCAATACTTGGGGGGCACATTTTCATTTTAATTCAAATTTTTTAACTTCCCTCATTATTGGACGCGTCCAATACTTGGGGGGCACATTTTCATTTTAATTCAAATTTTTTAACTTCCCTCATTATTGGCCGCGTCCAATACTTGGGGGGCACATTTTCATTTTAATTCAAATTTTTTAACTTCCCTCATTATTGGCCGCGTCCAATACTTGGGGGGCACATTTTCATTTTATCTCCAATTTTCTACTTCCCTCATTATTGGCCGCGTCCAGTACTTGGGGGGGCGCACTAACCTAAATTTCATTACGCGTCTCGTTCTCTTTAAACCTTTATCGCAGAAACAAACACAACACAAGAACTACACAAGGCGATATGAGAATCAAATCAACAGTTCCACATTAAAGCAGGAATAAATATACAATCAGACACGGGCTAATCCCGCATCGAAAATATCTAGGGAAGTTGGGCTTCCAGATCCGCGATGCGGTCATCCACAGCTTCCAGCCTGGCAAGCAGGCCCTCCCTCTCCACCTCCGCATCCCGCAACCGCTCCCGCACCGTGGGACCAGGCGGGACCGGTGGGTTATCAATCGGCACCATCAGCCGACCACCCACCTCCTCGGCGTCCCGGGCTCGACCCGGCAAGAGCAGCTCGTGGTAAACAATCTCCAAGGCAGCCTCATAGGACTGCTCCTCGTCCTCCAGCGCCTCCACGATTTTCACAGTGATGGCCTCGGACAGCAACCGGCGAATCCGGTTGATCAGATCCTGCCGCCGGCGCCATTCGATCGACCGGTCGTAGTGCAGACTGGAACTTCCGGCAGAGCTATCGGAAGACATATCACCTACACAGAACAAAACAGGACAAAACAAACGGTTAAAAGTTCCGATCAACCAACAAGAGAAGTAATCGGCGATCACTACGCATCAGACAACAGGACACGAACACTCACCAAGATTAATTACAGCACAGAGACAAGATTTACGATGACAAGCAATGAACTGAGCACTCTTCTCCGAACGGACCCCCCTTTATATAGACAATACAGCCACGCCCTTTGAACTTCAGCCGTTACTTCCCCAGGCAATTAAAGCGCCAAAGATAAACATCCATTCCTCCAGTCAAGAGACTCATACATATATCTGTGCCAGTAGTTAATTGGAACAAATATCCGCACAAAATACCATCAGTCAAATTAATCTTGCATGCAATTACGACATCAACCACTCACAGCAAGCCACGTGGAAAAACCGTACACTTCCCATACTGCGCGACAAGACCAGGCGGCAAAATGTTTCACATCTTTTGAAAATTTTGAAATTTACAAGCCACAAACAACAAACCGGGTACACCCCGCAAAGAACCCGCCACATAAGCCCAACCACTCAAAAATACAAACTCACAACAACACAACCCGGGATTACACCCTTACTGACGGGGTCTTACTTACTCCCCCCACCCGCTAAAGCAGATGGAAGGAGTAGGGGGCAATGATAAGGTACCACGCTACAGTAACCTTCAACAGTACCCGCCCCCACTACAGGGCTCGGAGGTCCCAAAATCAGATCTCATCATTACTAAGTACAAGGCAAACAGGACAATAGGCATGCACAAATACCAAAAGGACAGGAAAAAGGACAGTGGTTGTACCAAAGCAGCCACCCATGCTGGGGAGTGCCTACAGACCCACTCCCGCCACTGTAGCAACAGTGGCGGTCGGGGGCCTATATAAGAGACTCCCCAGTCGAAGTTGAAGGTAAGTGCAAATTTCTCCCCAAAACTCTCTCTAGAAAGCACCTCTCACCATATATTTAGAGTGAAAGCTCTCTGATTTCCCTAACTTGTCAAGCACATCCAAATCACTGATTATCACGCCGGAGGCGCCTCACGGGATGTGACCCCCCGTGTAGCGTTGTTTTGCAGGTTAGGTCTTGCCTGAAGCTTCCCGGAACAGTGCATTGGAACCTTAGACGAGATTTGGAGTTATCAGGTATATAAATAAATCCAAGACCGTTTTCATTTCTCTATCTAGCTAGTTAGTTTTTAATATGTTATTAGGCCTTGCTCTTCTTTCCCGAGCACAAAACCTACAGGATTAGCCAAGTTTCTTGTATCATTAAAGAATCGCAGTATCTGTGTATATTCTACTAGCAGGCAGTTGTTGTTAAATAATGCAACTCGATGAATCCAATACTTGAATGCCCTTCCTTCAAAGTTCGAAACCAATTAATCAACCCACAAAATCCATCTATGAACTCTGTATTTCATATTCATCATTCTGCACACGTGTAGATCGCTAGATGAAACTAACGAGTGGTGGCAATGCCGGCCAAATGGACGGTTCAAGCCGTGCCTTGCTCATTCCACCTGGGTACGGAACCGGCACTGCTAAGCAGGCGGGGCCATGGTGTGCCGGACTCGTGCCAGAAAAAGTTAAACCGTAACCAGTAGCGGGTTGGCGGGGGTTTGACGAGATGGGTATTGGTTGTTTTTTTTCCAATTTTTAACGAAAAACAGAAGCACATCTGTTTTATGCAATGCAACCTGGATTATTTGAAGAAGATCAGTCAAAGATGAAGACAATTCAGAAGACATGCATGAGACAAATGTGGTGCAGCAAAGTTTAGAATAGAGTGCAATATTTGTATTATAGTTAACTTTGTAAACTTGGGATATATAACCAAGTCTGTAGCAATATTAGAACTTTTCAAAAACATTAGCAAAGCTAGAGAGTTTATCTGAGAGTTCTAGTGTTGAACCAGCAGCTGTGAGTTTGTAAATTCCACAGATTCTTCTTAATATATTTTTACGGGTGGATCAAACAATCCACCTGTATTTTAATACTTGGTCTTATTTCTTTTATACATATTTGTTAGTGTTTGTGTTCGTGGATCTTTTAAATTTTAAAAGATTGTATTCAACCCCCTTTCTACGATCTTTCTACTAGTCTTGTGTAAAATAACAAGAGATCTATCAGAGATTTCACTTGAGAAACTCTATGGCGTGCTGAAAACCTATGAGTTGGAACAAGCCCAGATGAAACAGAGATATGGATGGGGAAAGACGGTCAACACGTCCACGGCTGTCAGCACTTCTGCTGCTCTAGTAGTAGAATCACTTGTTGTGACAGAGCAGAAGGTTGTTGTACCTCGCCCAGGGGTATGTGGTTCCTGAGACAGGACATACTTCAGCAAGTACCGGTGATGATGAGTTCTACTCTATAAAAGAGTTGGATCAACTTGAGGACGACTCTCTTCTATGTTTGTAGGAAGTTTAGCAACATGAAATTCAGGAAGAATCCCTCCTACAAATTCAAATCTTCGGGCAGTAAATTCCAGAAAAGGGGATCTTCGTCCACAACATCCAAAGAGGATTACAAGACTGGTATGGTTGATCGAAGTAAGTTTCGATGCTACAACTGTGATGAGCCTGGTCACTTTGCATCTGAGTGCAAGAGGCCCAATCAGCTGGCAAAGAAGTAAGAATCCTATGATGAGCTAAAGCAGAAGTATGAGGCTCTGCTAAAGAAGAATCAAGGCCACAACAGCCAAAGGAAGTCCTATAGACCAATCTGTGCTTATATACTGCACAGTTACAATCAATCATCTAATTGATATTATATAAATTAGCTAAATAAAATATATCAATTGATTCAGTATCAATCTACCAAAATCCCGAGCTATGAATACTCCATAGTATATATCTTTCATACTCAGAACCAATCTGCTCCTGAAAACCAGCTTTGACAAATTCTGAAGAATATCCTCTATCTGTAAACTCTGATATCCTCATGTTCTGATAAACTGTGATCTTCATATAAACTCTGACATCAAATCCTGCTAAATTACCGATAACAAAATCTGATATCATAAAATGCATTTAACAATCTCCCACAACTTGTGCATGAATAAATATCTGCAAGTTATCAAGTTGATGATGTCAAAAATACAAATACAAATGCATATGGAATTTCAAAAAGAAAAATATTTACAACTTACAGAACTTCAGCTTTTTTTACCAATTAATCTCTTTGTGTTCGGGGACTCTATTGATATAATTTGTTAGTATTCTTTCTGCAGTAACCATGATTTAAATCATACGAGACTTGATTTCCTTAAGCACTAGATCACCCTCCTCTGTTTGATATATGACAACCCTTTAATCGAAATGGGATTGATTTGAGAAAGTATGGAAGGGCTAGCCAACTCTTGTAATCTTTATGCTACACAGGGTGTGGACAACAATACTTGCAAATGATGATTTTCGAAGATTGTTCCTGCCTAACTGTTGAAACAAACAGCGCTGAGAACAACTCTCGCAAATGAAGACTTTCGAAGATGGTTCCTGCCTAACTGTTGAAACAAACACCCACAGAGAGATGAAGACTCTCATGTTGTATAAGATTTCTGCCAATTGAAACGCGGAGAAGAAAATGTTCAGCAACGTCTACTATTTATCGTAGATTCATAATTTTAAAAATTACTATACCAACTTAATAAATTAGTTATCATCAAATATTATATTAAATGATTTGATAAAATATAGTTAATAACTATATAATTTCCTAAAACTAATATTTTAATTTTAACAAATTAAGTATTATTATATTAGTTTAATATATCCGATGATATACCGATTGATTTTTAACACCTAAATAATTGTTATACAACGCTTTCACTAATTATTTTTTAATATAACTATCATAAAATATATTTTAACGGCTTCACTGACTAAAAATCGATCGAGTAGTGAACCAAGTGCCTGTTAATCCTCGTTTTTCGTGTAATCAAATTTAAAAACAATTTTTTTAATAATAAATTGGTCAAATTTGGTTTGACTTCAAGTACTTAGAGTTATTAATTTTTCTGTAATATATATGAGCAATCAAATGGGAATTTTTTATTTTATTTTTATTTATTAAACTATATTATAGCCATAATATCTGTTCGATACCTCAATTTGATATAGGTGTGAATCGAACCCAAGACTTTGGGGACGACTGAAGTATAACTTTAGTACTGAGCTACTTTCCGCCCATAATCAAATGGGAGTTTTTTTTTATAAAAGAAAATAATCAAATAGGAGTTTTAAAATCTGTTTCTACTTACTCAAACTCATATATTATTAATGTATTGTTAATAATATTATTTATTTAGTATTTTTTTTAAATATTATTTGATAATAATTATTAGTATATAATATTTACCCGTGTCTTATATAACAAAAGAAAGTAGTATTATATAGCTGAATTTCAAGTTTAAATACTTGTATGAACCACAAAACTTAATATCCGAATGGCTCTCTAAATAATAATTACGAGTGCTGTCAATTTTGAAATAGTCATTTTTCGAAACAAAATCAAATTGGATCGGTATATGTTTATTTTACTTCTTATATTATAGCTACTGTTTATATATACATCTGTTTGGGTGTGAATTAAGATTTTATATTATATAGTTTTAGTTTATACCGATGTTCATTCGCTTTTTTACGGTTACTTTATTGGGTGGCCTATCTAATTTTTTGCATTCCAAAATTTACGAAAAATAATCAATAATCCCATCATTTTCTCATTTTTCTCTTTTCACACTAATTTTAGTTCACTGTTTCGTTTTATACATTAAAAATTAATAAGTCCCATTACTCTACCAATTTTTCTTTCTCTTTTCACTATTATACATATACTAAGTGGGTGTTTGGTGAACAGTTATAAGTTCAGTTTTCGGGATTATAAGTTATGAGCACTTATTCGTACCGTTTGTGTAATAAGTCAAGACGCACTTATAAAAAGTTAGGAATACTAGCTTTTGTCTCAGAGCTTCTGCTTATTCCCAAGCACTTTAATCACTCATAAGTCTTATCTTGTTTTTAACTTCTACTCCGCTTATTTATTTTAAGCAATAAACATTTATTTTAAACTCATCCAAACGGCTCCTAAATCGTAGTACTATATACAAGTGGGACCGATAGAGTATAACAATACAACACCATTCTTATATATATCACACGTGTTTTGACTAGGTCTCATGGCTCAAGCAACTTGCAACGAGGCCTATAGCCACCGCACCAGCAAAATTGTAGTTTACGCATTTATGAGTTAGCAACCAATTTGTATCAGTCATAATTGAATATTTACACCATTATATTTATCCTACAATAATAATTATCTCACGTACCAGTGTTGATAAGTTTTACCGTCCTTTTCTTTTGTCAGGATAAGTTTTACAGTCTTAAACAAACAGTTATAACTTTTTCTTTTGCATTTTTTCAGTTTACCCAAATTCTGTATCCAATAATAATAGTTATATATGGTCCAAGTTCTATAGAATGTACAAAAAAATGGAGTATTTAAGTATAGATTATATATTTTTTAAATATTATATAATACAAAATGGCTAAGATATTTAAATAATGAGTACACAATCAACGTAGTGCAATAATTTATAGAAAAAAACATAGTGCAAATAAATAATACTGACGGGCCGCCTCAGTTCAAAAATGATTAGCTTAATAAATTTAGGCACGTGGCTAATTTAGAAACTTCCACGCACGTACCAACTTTCTCAACTACTTGCAATATTTTTTTAGTAGTATATTCATAAATCACGGACTCTAGATTCGTTTTATAATTATAATAATATTAATATCATATTTTATTATATCCTGTGCATGAGTATGAAAAATATATGAATACCATGTTTGCGAAAAATATATGTTTAACTCCATCTGTTTGTTCTTCATTTTCATAAATACTTTTAGATCATATACATTAGCTGCTTTAACAAAATAACACCGACGGGTCTCCGCCACCTCGATTATTTTAACAAGTTTTATTCATATGGCTCACCCGAATTTTATGATTATAAAATAAATTGTCGTATAAAACTAATCTCTTTACGACACTAGTTGAAAGTGACTTTTCGTTGGGTACGAGTCCGTCTCGACCTTGTTTAACTAAGTTCGGCGCGCTAAACGAGTCGAATTTGGACAAAAGTTCCGACTTGTTTAAACGAGCCGGCTCGACTCGACTCGTAAAATTAGACGAGTCGAGTTTGGGTAAAGTTTTATGCTTGATTAAGTGTAAAATTATACGAGCCGGCTCGCTTGACTCGTTAAAACCGATTCGTTTAGTTAAACGAGCAAATTTGACTCGACTCGTGAAAGTTTAAAAGCCGAGTTCAGACAAAGATTTATAATCGATTAACTAAACCAGTCGGCTCGACTTACCAGACTCGAATTAGAGCCGTAATTAGTGAGTAGTCCGTGCACTTAGCGCTGCCATCATGCATTATCATTGTCATCTTTCATGCTTTATCATATTTTATAGTAATTGTTTAACTAATAATCTTTTGTGAAATTGTCGGGACAAATAAATTCTTTAAAATATTGTTAGTATCACGATTCAAAGCAAATTGTTTTAATTTTTTTTCACGATATTGGTATTCTGAAAAATTCCATCTCTATCTGTCAATTGTCCGGTCGACAATATTTTTTTTTTACAAAAAAATGATTTCATTACCACAAAATGATAATCAAAACAAGTATCAGAAAGCAGTCGGTACAAACTAGGGGTGTACACGCCACACGGGTGTGAAACCGACCAATCTGATTCAAACCGATCATATTTGTCCGATTCAATCCGAAAATATTTAACTTGTGGTAAATAATTAGATCGAAAAAGTGTTAACCCGATTTAGTTGGGTTGAACATGGGTTTCGGATTTTATAAATCGATACAACCCAACCCAACCCAACCCGATTGAAAAATATGAGAACATATTGAATTTATCCATCCCATCACATATTAGCCTAGTTCATTATTATGTTTGTTTAGGAGCACACAAACATGGATATTGTTTATTTGTTACGTAAATATTTTAATGACCTTAAATTTATCTATTTAAGTAGCAAACAAACATGAATGAGAATGTGAGATTAAATTCATGAATATATTTGTTCATTATTTGTTACCACTTATTTTTTTTAATTGAATTCAATTTATGTCTTTCACTACAAGAAATTTGACATTTACCTACCATTTTTAAGTGTAGGTAAAGATGATACATGTGTAGATAAAAAGTTTTACCTACCAATATTATATTGGTAACGATTGGTAAGTAAAAGTTCGTGGAGAAAGAGTCTTTACTTACAAATACATATATTAGTAGGTAAATTTGGGTGGACCCCGTTTTATGAAATGAAAATGGTTGAGTCATCATCTGACGTGTCATCAGTCTACATGGCAGTGATGGTCCACTTGGCATCCATACGTCATCTTTTAATTGGTCCACATGGCACCTAGTGATTAGTCCACGTGGCACATTTTGATTGGTCTAGATTACACCTAGTGATTGGTCCACGTGGCACTCTAAATTTAGTCCAAATAATTATTCAAAACTGTTGCTCATGGCCATCTAAAGTTTGCCACATGGCATTATACAATTAATTTATTTATTTATATATAAAAATATCAAACAAATAAATTATAAACTGATTTTATTAATTGTTTTGAATGAGCAAAAAAAAGAATCATTACAATACAAAAGAGATCATCTCATACAAGAACTGTCTTGATCAAAGAATTATAAAAATAAATAACTAAATCGTCACTTGTATTACATAAGACTTTTTTTTTTAATTGAAAAATAAAAATTACAAATTATCACTATTTGCAATTGTCTTCAAAATCTTGAACTTGTCCCGGTACTTGAACTTGTCCCAGCTCTCCATAACCGTACTTCCACCTAAACAAAACTCACTAGTTATAGCAATATGATTTTGTTAAAAAAATTTATATAAAAAAGAACAATAAAAAAGTAATAAATACAAATAAATGATGTCGTACAGAGAGATTGAGAGGATATGATGGCTTACCCTTAGCGTAGCTACCGTAGTAAAAGAAACATAATCCTTTAATGTATGTTGCCAAGTACAGAATACATTAACTTCCTATAATTAAATGATAAAATACATCTGCATTTTTAATAATCCAAAATAAACAGAAAGCAGCTCTCACCGTAAAAGAAGAAAAAAGTAGAGCATGTGCCTCTTAAACTGGAGCATGTCACCTTTAATTTTCTGCAAATAAGCAATAGCATGAGTCAAGCTGTCCACCAGGAGAGAATACAAAATATAGAATCTAAGTAGTTTCCGATTTGAGCTTATATTACAAAATTGGAATGAACATAATACATCTAAAAAAAACTTACGTTGACACTTGAGAGTTGAGACTGCTAACAAAACTGGTAGCATTATTTGAAAGTCAATCGAGTACCAATTTTACTCGATATATAATAAGTAGTGTCGTCTTCTGCCCAAGATGACTTGTCAAGATTCTTATGAAACAAGATGTTAATCTCAGTATCAATATGACTAATAGAATATCTTTTTGTCACTGAAAGAGATGAAGAAAAACGTAAAATAGACCGCAAGAATGTTATACAAGAGACCGGAATCTATAGATGAGACAGACCTTCTATAGAGGATTTTATAGAGAATGGCAGATCTATTTGCTGAATTTAGGATCAAACATCCTGAAAAATCAGTACTTACAAACCAAGCTGCGGGAGAAGAAATTTGGACTTTAAAGAAGACGTTCTTTAGATGAGCATTCAATTTTTTAAAATATTAAGAAGAAAGTGTTGATAACTCTGTATTGCCACTTTTAGGCAGTAAAATAGGGATAGTGCTAGACGTGGAGATGTTAGTGGGAATGAACTGAGGTCTATCCGTTACCTTGCGCACCTTCCTATCATTGTGCGACTATGTCATATTCTTATCCTAACAGTTGCCCTTAAATATAGGCTATGTTGCGCCTGCTCTAATAACATTATATCTATATTTTTTTAATTTATTATTTCTTATTACATTTTTGACATAATATAAATGCAAACTTATATTCTGCATACATAATTAATTAAATAATCTTTTTTCTCCTTTGTATCTCCAATTTCTTCATGTTTGCCGTTTCAAATGAATAATATACGTGGATATGTGTTCTCTGTAATAATTTTTTTATATTTTCTTTAATTAAATCATGATACGATTAAAAGTATCTGATTTTATTTGATCGAAAAAAAAGTATCTGATTTTGTTTTTTCAAAACAAAAAAGAAAAAAAAGTATCAGATTTTATACTAACTTTAAACCATCCCATTACATATCTAAACGAGTGTCACAACTCAAATTTTATCAATTTAATAGTTTATATTTTTATGAATCAGTGATATTCTACTATCCCAGGACAAAAATGTGTTTATATGTTCACATATTTCAGTTATAAATTTTATCAATTAAAAGATTTTTTAAAGAAAGAAGTGACGAGGACTGATGATAGTTTTATTTGAGTGTCATATTCAACATGTCTACACAGTAGTATTACTGTGTTAGCAATTTAAGTAATTATATAATGTGGCAATAATTTGAATTACAGGTCAGCAGCCCGCAGAAAATTTAGGAGCAAACAAATAATTGTTTGGAAGGTAATTGTCCCGCCCAAACCAAAAGAAGTTTCAAAGACCAGACGTGGGTCTTGATCTGAGTTAGTTCTTATAATTTTACCATTTGCCTACTAATAGTACCTACACATATTACATTGGTAAATAAATATAGTTTTTTACTTACAAATACTTAATGGTAGGTAAGTTATTGGTAGGTAAATACACAATTTCTTGTAGTGTTTGACAAGATTGTTAAAGTAATTTTTAATATAAAAAATTGGATGCTGAAGACCTATTTGGCATCAACTATTATAATATTTTCCTGAACTATTTTCAAATTTTAAGATCTTTAAACTTCCGTTCTAGTTGTATAATTTACTAACACAACCAAATCGATCCAAATCGGAACAAAACGAAGTATTACAAACTGGTTTGGGTTAAAAATTCATATGGCTCAAGTCTGGTTAAAATTCTGAAAATCCAATTTAACCGGGTTGGGTTAATAGATTCAGTCAACCCGTCTAACCCGAACCGTGTACACCCTAGTACAAACCCCCGAACAATCAATTATAACCTAATTGTAAGACAAAAAACGAAATAAATAAATAGTCATTTTGTGTGTAGATTTTTTTACACATAAAAAATTCAAAATTTATAATCTAAAAAGTATTACAATGACATTTCGAATATCGTAATTAACCTTCGCGTAAACACCATTTGTAATCCAGTGTTTAGATATATCAATTACATTAACTGATATTGGGGTAACAAATACCTCAAAATCTGAACAAATTTTTGTTGTGAAATGTGAACTCTTGCGGTATTGTAACACCCCAGTCCCACATCGAGAAGTGTGGAGACTTTAGTTCAGTTTATAAGCATAAGTACTACTACCAATTGCACCAACAAATCATGATCTTTTGGGGGCCTGTGGTGGGCTTGTGGATTACCCAAGTTGCTGCAGTTGGGCCAGTTTATTTCGGCTTATTTTCCGATTCGGAATTCGGGACTTGACCCGATTTTCGAAAAAGGCTCGGGATTTGACCCGGGTTGTCATATATGGTATCAGAGCCAGGTTCTCGAAAGCTTGATTCGTCAAGTTGCCGGAGGTGGGGACACGAAGGCTGGTGGTATTATCCCGCAATGGACAAATATCCGGAGGCGGGGACACGAAGCCAGCCGGTATTATCCCACAATGGCTAGAGGGGTTCGATCTGGGCCTATGGGCTATCCGTTTCGGCCTGACGAGGACGTCAGGAATTTAAGTGGGGGAGTTTGTAACACCCCAGTCCCACATCGAGAAGTGTGGAGACTTTAGTTCAGTTTATAAGCATAAGTACTACTACCAATTGCACCAACAAATCATGATCTTTTGGGGGCCTGTGGTGGGCTTGTGGATTACCCAAGTTGCTGCAGTTGGGCCAGTTTATTTCGGCTTATTTTCGGATTCGGAATTCGGGACTTGACCCTATTTTCGAAAAAGGCTCGGGATTTGACCCGGGTTGTCATATATGGTATCAGAGCCAGGTTCTCGAAAGCTTGATTCGTCAAGTTGCCGGAGGTGGGGACACGAAGGCTGGTGGTATTATCCCGCAATGGACAAATATCCGGAGGCGGGGACACGAAGCCAGCCGGTATTATCCCACAATGGCTAGAGGGGTTCGATCTGGGCCTATGGGCTATCCGTTTCGGCCTGACGAGGACGTCAGGAATTTAAGTGGGGGAGTTTGTAACACCCCAGTCCCACATCGAGAAGTGTGGAGACTTTAGTTCAGTTTATAAGCATAAGTACTACTACCAATTGCACCAACAAATCATGATCTTTTGGGGGCCTGTGGTGGGCTTGTGGATTACCCAAGTTGCTGCAGTTGGGCCAGTTTATTTCGGCTTATTTTCGGATTCGGAATTCGGGACTTGACCCGATTTTCGAAAAAGGCTCGGGATTTGACCCGGGTTGTCATAGGTATCCACCACCATCTCAGAATGGACATGAGTCTTATAGATCACTCAAAGTATCATATAAATCTTTATTAGAAAAACTATTGACACCCGTACAAAAGCACACAAAACTTTCAAATATAAGATCACAAAAATATGACACGACCAGGAAACTTGATAACAAAATACTTGACAAGATCTTACCTGAACAAAATTAGAACTCGAATTTTATTGAAAATCTGAAATATAGAAGATAGGATGGGAGATCGAAGATGACGTAAATGATGAGGGGTTGGAAATCCAAAAGATGCATAGTGACGGCTATAATCCTATAACATAATTCGACTCTCAAAACAGAAGTGACATAGACAGAGGGTTTCCGTCAACAATATTAAGAAGATTTTTATTGATGAGTAATTTTCACAATAACATACCCGATTATAAATAATTAAATTAAATATATTAAATACTTCTCTCGCCGTCCCTTTTATTTGTTAACACATTTTTTATATTATTTCACACATATTTTAAAATGTATAGTAATATAATTTTATAACTTATTTTTGAAATTTTATTTTTCTAAATTTGAAGTTTGAGCATTATATTTTTGTTAAAAGGAAAATTAAAATAATTTATACCGAATCATAAACACCGAGGGAGTAGCAATCGAAATGCTGTATCATGGTGCTCTGCTGATCAGCGTCGCCCGTAATCAAGTGAGTAATATTAAAGTCTTCCAGGTATATTTATAATCATGTCCAATAGGGGTGTCAAACGGATAAAACGGATACGGATTTGCCCATATCCGTATCCGAATCCGCTTACTGAAAACCGTATTCGTATCCGGATCCGTATCCGCAAATTTTTTTAATTAAAATATCCGTATCCGTATCCGTCGGATATTATCCGGATACGGATAATATCCGGATCCGTTTTTTCAAACACACAAAAAAAAAAGATAGTTCCCTTTCTCCAGTAATAGTCTTCTACTTGTAGAACTGAAAAAATGTAAACAAACAATATTAATTAAAACAAGTTTGTTGACCAGAAATGAGGAAATAGGTGGTTAGCAGATCTCAGATGAAAACACAGATGTCAAAACTGAAACAACTTCCTTCCCAGGCCAGAGGTTGTATGGAATAAGCATACTTAAAAACTGGTGTAACTTGATTGGGGGCTTGATGGTCGAAGAATTCGTCAAATCTAGCATGACGTGGGATATTCGATTTTGTTTCTAGGGTTAGAAAAGAGGAGGGGAGCGGAGCTATTAGGTATTTAGGTTTGGGGAACCACTGGTGTAAGCTGTAAAGTGTAAACTAATTACTAATGTGGTACACTGGTACTATGGTTATGTGACGATTGTATTTCTTTTTGTTTTTAATTTCATATTTTTATATTTTAAAATATTAATTCTTGTTTTAAATTTACATGAAAAAAACAAAAAATATATATAATAAATTTATATAAGTACTATTATATATATAATATTAATATATATATATATTATTTATTTATATATTTTTTTAAATGTTTTCGGATACGGATATTTTCGGATACGGATACGCCTATATCCATGTCCGTATCCGCAATCTCCGGATTCGAATACGGATAATATCCGTTTTATTTCGAATACGGATTATATTCGCTTTTTCCCGGATACGGTAACGGATTTTTCGGACGGATATCGGATTTTCCGGATTTTTTTGACAGCCCTAATGTCCAATACCAATAAAAGAAATTAGTCTAAACTCCAAAGCAATATTTGGTTTCATCTAAAAAGACGAATGTGATGTAAAATGTGCAATTACTAAAAAGACAATGTATGTGTTGTGGTTGACTAGTTGCATGACAAAATTTTCAACATTTTGAAAAATCAAAATCGACAGGTAAGTCTTATCTTGAATAGTAAAATTACATCTATTGTAAATTACATCTATTGTAAATTTGCAATCCCACATGACTCAACATGCCAATCCTATAAGTACACAACTAACTCCTCATCTTGGATTCATATCAAGTAGTATCAAATACCAACCTATCATAATAGACCAAACAAGTCTTTAAGCATGGGAAAACACTCTGCATTCTCTGTTTTCTTATTTTCCATCCTTGTAGCTCATTCACATGTCTCTGCATCTTCACAGACTTGTGATTTTCCAGCAATCTTCAACTTCGGTGATGCAAACTCCGACACGGGTGCATTCGCTGCTTGGTTTTTCGGCAATCCACCTTTCTTTGGTCAGTCCTACTTCAATGGATCAGCAGGAAGAGTCTCCGATGGACGCCTATTGATCGATTTCATGGGTACGTTTAAACTCCAGCTCCCTTGCCATATTTTTGCCTAAACGGATCGCTAATGATTTTATTTTTTTCAGCAACTGACTTGGGCTTGCCATTCCTGCATCCATACATGGATTCCTTGGGTGCCAACTTCTCTCATGGTGCAAACTTTGCAAACATTTTATCCACCATTGCATTACCTACATCAAACATCATTCCGGGGGTCAGACCACCCCGCGGACTCAATCCTGTCAATCTTGACATTCAGGTGGCTCAATTTGCACAATTCGTAAACAGATCACAAACACAAGGTTTGCTAGCACATTCATATGTACCTTTTTTAACATTATTATCTTGATGTATATAGTGCCTGTTTGGGAACGACCACTTCTAACTTTTTCTGATAAAAAATCGGCTTATGTTTTTCTTGAAACGTTTGTGTAAAAAGTCAGAAACATTTATAAAAAAACTGAGGATGCTAGTTTTTGTTTAAGGATTTCTTTTCTTTCCCAAACAGTTTATCCGGTTATAAGTTTTAATTTACTTCTCACTTCTAATTCACATTTTACTTTAAGCAAGAAACACGTTTTTAAAGTTTACCCAAACCGCCCTATAATACATAATACTGGTGAACTATAGAAATCCTAAAATTACATTTTTTGGTCTAGAAGACAACGAGCCCTCCTAAAATCACATAATTTGTTTTTGAGTTGAGGCCATCCAACTGAAAAACCCTGCTGATAATATGTTGTAATAACCGTATGTCAGGAGAACTCATATAATTATATACTCCTCTTAGATAAATGTTGCTCATCTTTTTTCAGGCGAAGCTTTCGCAAATTTCATGCCAAAACAGGAATACTTTTCGCAAGCTTTATATACTCTTGATATAGGACAAATCGATATCACCCAAGAGTTCTTAACAAATAAGACTGACGATGAAATTAAAGCCGTTGTACCAGGCCTGATCAGTAGCTTATCCTCAAATATACAGGTGAACCATATATAGAACTACATACTTTAATGTCAATATCGAAGGATAAAGATAAGTAGTTGGAGCAGTTTTTGTCATAGATATTAATGTTAAACATATGTAATCTTACAGATTTTGTATAGCCTGGGAGGTAGATCATTCTGGATCCATAACCTCGGACCTAATGGCTGTCTTCCAATTCTTTTGACACTGGCTCCAGTCCCAGACGATCAGCTTGATAGTGCTGGTTGTGCAAAACGCTACAATGATTTAACTCAATACTTCAATTCGGAACTAAAGAAGGGCGTTGATCAGCTTCGAGCCGACCTCCCCTCGGCAGCTTTCACCTATGTTGATGTGTATACTGCTAAGTATTCCCTTTATCAGGAACCAGCAAAATACGGTAATCATAATTTTATATATAAAGCAACTTCATCTTTATTTTTCACCTTTTTTCATTTGATATCTTGATTCCATCTCCAACCATTACTTCAAATGCTACTTTATATACTACTTTAAACATAGATTACAGTACAAACTTCTGCTTTATATGTACAGTACAACTTCATACATAGAGCACTAAAGATAAAATAATGGATGATCGGAGAGTGGTTACTTCATTTATAAAATTGAAAGTGAAGAAATATAGAGTTTGATGTAGTGATTGGAGATCCCCTTACTCCATCAAGTACTCTAAGATGCAAAAGTAGGGGTCCCTATACACGTCATGTCGAAAGAGTCATATAAAATGGGACGGCGGAATAAAAGTTAGCGTAACCGTTATTTTACTAGTGTTCATGTTACTAATCAACTAAATGGTGCAGGATTCACACATCCACTAGAAACATGTTGTGGATTTGGAGGAAGATATAATTATGGAGAATTCAGCTTGTGCGGGTCAACAATAACGGTCAACGGGACTCAAAGAACAGTCGGACCCTGCCCAAATCCTGCAGAGTACATAAACTACGAAGGCCAGACCTACACTCAGGCAGCTGATCAAATTACTTTTAACAAGATTTCTACGGGAGAATTGTCCGATCCACCTAATTCACTCAAAACGGCTTGTCCCAAATTGTCATTACCTCGTGTCAGTGACATATGAGCTTCTCCTGGGGATTTTCTTTCATCTTGAACTATTTTATGTTATGGTCGGTATTTTTTTGAGCTACTATGTTATTTATTTATAATATGTAAGGATGTTTCCGGTTTCCTGTATCTCTTGTTGTAAGAGGATATTACAAATAAACGGAATAACATGATTTCACTGTATCTATGTAAATTTGTAATCTGAGTTAATGGTTTATTTTATCACTGTACCTGATCAAAACTAGGGACGGATCTAGAAATTTAGTTAAGCGGGGATAAAAAACACGCAAAAAAAAAAAAAGATTCGCTCGGTAGAGACAAAATTTTCATTCAACCAAAAATGTTTGTGTTGATTAATGAGTAAAATTTATAAATTTTAATTTAGGAATTTAGTTAAGCGGGGGCAAAAACACACAAACAAAAAATTCGCTCTTTAGAGACAAAATCTTCATTTAACCAAAAATGGTTTGAGTTGATTAATGAGTAAAATATATAAATTTTAGAGACGAAATTTTCATTTGACCAAAATAATTTGAGTTGATTAATGGTAAAATATATAAATTTATGATAAGAAATGCACAATCAAAAAACTGAAATAAAGCGAAGAGGAGTCCAAGTGCCCAACTAGTACCACTTCTACCAAAGACCCGTGACTCAACCATGGCGGCAAGGCTAAATTCGTTAAATTTTTATATAATGCATCTATTAAAGCACTCACAGTGTGCCTATATCATTAGTAACAACTTTCAATTGACCTGAAAAAGTCTTTCAATTTAATAATTAAACATTTAAAAACTCACCTTCATGATATTAATCTTTAATCAACTTTTTGTGCTAGTTAAGTTATATTTGACTTTAACGTGAAAACGTTAACTTTCGCATTCTGTCTGTCACGTTGCGCTCGACCGGTTGGTTTTCAACCCGCCTCATTATTAACTCAACCCATTCATATATAACCTACCGTGAATAGCATGTGCAAAAAACCACTCGTTACAGGACCTCAAAATTTTTAAAGAGTTACTCCCTCCGTCCCCCTCAATTGTTTACATTGGAGGGGGACACGGAGACCAAGACAATGTATGAAAAATGAGTAAAGTTAGATGAAAAGTGGGTAAAGTGGTGGGACCCATCAATATTTAATAATAGATTTGAGATAGTGGAGGAAGATAGTGGGTGTAATAGTAGTTTTTATTGTTAAATATGAGATAGTGGGGGAAGATAGTGGGTGTAATGATTGAAAAAACTTACCATTTATAGTAACGTAAAGAAATGAGAGGGACATCCCAAAATAGTAACTGTAAAGAAATGAGAGGGACAGAGGGAGTACAAATTTTCAAACACACAGTACTTGTACACATATACATAATACAATTAAGGGGAATTATTTTGTATACTGTTTTTTTAATCTTATTTTCAAAAATACTACCTTCTCAAATCTTATTTTCAAAAATACTACATTCTCTAAAATATTTTTAAAAATACTACCTTTTTGAAAATATTTTCCAAAAATACGGTGGTTGCATATGCAACCATATATGCAACTACAATTCCTGATTCAAGTTCCAATTTTCAAATGTCATTTTCGACCTCATATTTGGAGTCCAAAGATGAGGTCGAAAATGACATTTGAAAACTGAAACTTGAAATCAGGAATTCAGTTGCATATATGGTTGCATATGGTTGTATTCAGTTGCATATGGTTGCATTCAGTTGATTCTATTGCAATCTAATGACCCCGTCAGGGGCACACCATACATCTGTTGTAACTTACAATTTTCAGTTGCATTTAGTTGCATATGATGTTGCATTTAGTTGCATATGAGGTTGCATTCAGTTGATTCTATTGCAATCTAATGGCCCCGCCAAGGGCACCCATACATCAGTTGTAACATACAGTTTTCAGTTGCATTTAGTTGCATATGAGGTTGCATGCTCATATGTAGCAATGGCAATTCAACCCGATCCGATGGATATCCAACCTGTACCGACCCGTTTGGGTTTTACCGAACCCGAACTTTCGGGTTTCGGGTTTGAGTTGTAGGAACAATCGGACCTTGGCCCTGCGTTTTATGATACTAATTAAAAGTTCGAACAGAATATTAACCTTAATCGCTACGGCGCAAGCGATTCAAATCCACGTCTTCTACTGTATTCCCTGATTCTCCTTGGACGAAGTGTGGCCTTCGATCTCCCAAGGTGTGCCTCTCCTTAAAGCTCCGAAAACCCAAAACCCTAGCTGTCTCCTTGAGAAAAACGTCCGCCTCTCTCAAACTCTAGGATGAATTCGTTTTTGGTGTATCTTTCAGCTTTAGGAGAACGAGAATATATATATGCTACAATAGGGATCATGGACCATTAGGTCAGGCCTTCCAATGACATTCCGGGCCAGGCCCAATGTCATTAAATATTAATTCAATCCACTAAAGTATTAATATTTGCACTACCTTTCCTAATTCCGTAAATTAATTATTTAATTCGGCAATATACACAAAGTATATAAGTATTATTCAATAGTCAAGATAAACTATTTCCAAATAATACTTCAGTCGTTCCAATGGTTTGTCTAACACCATTTAGACTGTGAACCTTTATTATATTATATAAGGAGTTCGACGCTATCCCATTTGATACTAGATTGTCTACAATATATAATATACAGACAATGTGAAAACATGCATTCAAGATTCTCAAATAATTGTTATATACTTCAAACGAATATTTCAGTATAACCCTAACAATCTCCCACTTATACTCAAGATATTCTTTGAGTATATCAGTGTTTATTACAAGCAATCCACTACCAACTATAACAACTATGTGACCAAGTATCTGACTCCTATCGCTTCCACGTGTTCCTGAAAAGCCTTAGCTGGTAAGCTCTTCGTGAAAGGATCTGCCCGGTTATCCTTCGATGCTATATCAGCCACAATGATATCTCCTTGCTTTCCGAATTGTCGTATGAGGTGATACTTACGCTCTATGTGTTTCGCTGCCTTATGGGCCCGTGGTTCCTTGGTATTTGCCACAGCACCAGTGTTATCACAATAAATCGTGATTTGTTGTGGCAGATTAGGAACCACATCCAAATCCAGCAGGAATTTTCGGAACCATATAGCTTCTTTGGCTGCCTCAGAGGCTGCCACATATTCGGCTTCCATGGTTGAGTCTGCGATGCAATTCTGCTTAACACTCCTCCATATTACGGCTCCACCTCCCAAAGTAAAAACACATCCCGAGGTGGACTTTCTCTTATCCTTATCTGTCTGGAAATCCGAATCGGTATATCCCACAGGAAATAAATCAGAGGACTTGTAAACCAACATATACTCCTTAGTCCTTCGCAGGTACTTGAGTATTGCTTTTACAGCACTCCAATGTTCCTGTCATGGGTTTGACTGGTATCTGCTAACCATGCCCACGGCAAAGCAGATATCAGGCCTCGTACATAACATTGCATACATTAGGCTTCCACATGCCGAAGCATAAGGAACTGCCTTCATGTTCTCTATCTCCTTAGGTGTCGAAGGACACTGGCTCTTTGATAGAGTAACTCCATGTCTGAAGGGTAAATTACCCTTCTTGGAGTCCTGCATGTTAAAACGAGCTAATACGTCATCTATGTAGGGCTCCTGAGATAAAGCCAACATCATTTTCTTGCGATCCCTTATAAGTTTGATCCCAAGGATGTATGCTGCTTCACCTAAGTCCTTCATTTCAAATTGTTAGAACAACCATGCCTTTATTGAAGACAACATCTTAACATTGTTTCCAATGAGTAAAATGTCATCAACATAAAGCACTAGAAAAACCACTGCATTTCCCTCACATCTCTTATACACGCATGCTTCGCTTGGACATTGATCAAATCCATACGACTGGACTGCCTGATCAAAGCGAATGTTCCAATACCTAGAAGCTTGTTTAAGTCCATAAATAGACCTCTTCAGCTTACATACAAGATGCTCTTGGCCTTCTTTAATGAATCCCTCTGGTTGCTGCATATAGATGGTTTCCTCAAGATTTTCATTAGGGAAAGCTGTCTTAACATCCATTTGCCAAATCTCATAATCGAGATGAGCTGCTATAGATAAAAGAATACGGATTGACTTAAGCATGACTACCGGCGAAAAGGTTTCCTCATAATCGATACCTTCTTTCTGAGTATACCCTTTTGCAACAAGTCTTGCTTTCCAGGCTTTCACCTTTTTATCTGATCCCCTCTTTTTCTTGTAGACCCACTTACATCCAATAGGTTTTACACCTTTGGGTGGTTTCACGAGCTCCCAGACCTGATTAGAATACATTGATTCCATCTCAGAATCCATTGCCTTTTGCCAAAGACTTGCATCTTTGTCTTTTATTGCCTCTTCGTATGTCCGGGGATCATCATCATGTTCACCAGAGACCAAGTCCGAAGACTCTTCCAAAAACATGAATCTGTCGGGCTGTCGAACAACCCTCCCACTACGACGAGGAACTGGTGCGGTATTAGTGACCGGTTGCACAATCTGCTGTGGTTGTTTAACTTGTACTACAGGTTCATTATTCATCCCTCCCACTAGTTCCTCTAAAACGATACTACTCATGGGTTTGTGATTCATTATATAGTCTTCCTCTAAGAATCTTGCATTGGTGCTAACAGTAACATCCCGATCCTTAGGACTATAAAATAAATAACCTTTTGTTCTCATGGAGTAGCCTACAAACAACTTTACTTCAGTACGAGATTCTAGCTTAGTCGCGTTCTTGTTCAGCACATGTGCTGGACAACCCCATATCCGAATATGTCTTAGACTCGGTTTGTCCCCGGTCCACAATTCTAAAGGGGTTTTAGGAACCGACTTAGAAGATACAAAGTTCAGAAGATAAGCTGCTGTTTCTAAGGCATGTCCCCAAAACGACTTGGGTAAATCCGAATAACTCATCATCGATCTAACACTCTCTAAAAGAGTCCGGTTCCTTCTCTCTGCTACACCGTTCTGCTGGGGTGTGCCTGGTGTAGTCAATTGGGATTCTATCCCATTCTCTGATAAATATTCCTTGAATTCCCCAAGCAAGTATTCGCCACCACGATCAGATCATAGTGACTTGATACTTTTATTATGTCGCTTCTCCGTTTTAGCTTTGTACTCTTTGAACTTATCAAAGCACTCAGACTTACGGCGCAACAAATAAACGTACCCATATCTAGAATAATCGTCAATGAAAGTGACGAAATACTCATAACCACCTCTTGCTTGGATATTCATGGGTTCACATAAATTAGAGTGAACTAATCCTAACATTTCTTTGGCTCTATTCCCCTTTGCCTTGAAAGGCCTATTGGTCATTTTACCTTCCAAGCAGGATTCACAAACTGGAAATGGCTCCACTACCAATGAGCTTAAAGGCCCGTCTACTACCAGTCTTTGAATCTTCCTCAAGTTAATATGACCCAATCTCAAGTGCCAAATATATTTTTGGTTCAAACTAGATGGGTTCTTTCTTTTATTAGAGGTAGAAGATGTGTTGTTCAATACCCTATGTTGTAGTTGCAGTGCAGGTTGACTAGGATTAATTATATACAAATTGTCTTGTAATGTACCAGAACATATAATTCGTTTATTCATCATAATAGAAACTTTACGATCCAAACAAACTGTTATTTTACACTGACTATAAGAAAGATTGTAGAAGGGGGGGTTGAATACAATCGTTTACAAATTTAAAAGATCCAAGAACAATACACTAAGAATACAGTAAACAGAAAAACACCAAGTATTAAAAATACGGGTGGATTGAATGATCCACCCGTGAGATTTTATATAGAAGAATCTGTGGATTGTTTACAATTCGCACAGCTGCTGGTTCATCACTCAAAAACAAGGTCTAACTCTCAGATTTTCTCTCAAGTAATTTAGACGAGTTCAACTGATGCTTCTAACTTGGTTATATACATCAAGTTTTACAAAGCTTTTAGCTAGATTACAAAATGCACTCTAATCTAAAAACAATGCTGCACATCTTTGTCTTATGCATGCTTTCTGAGATGTCTTCATCTTTGACCATCATCTTGATTTGATCCAGATTGCATTGCATGAGATAAGTATGTTTCTACTTCTTCTTTATTTTCCTAATTAGGCTTCCATGTCTATTTTAGTGTAATTCGATCCATGTGATTTTCAATCCATGTGATTTGTCAGACTTGAGCTCTGGTCGCTTTCAACTGCTCTTTGTTTCATCAGTTGAAAGAATTACAAGCTTCATTAGTTGAATGCTGTTCCAATCTCATCAGTTGAATTCCCTTGCATCATCAGTTGAATACTTTGTCTTCAGTTGAATGCTTGGTTTTCATCAGTTGAAACATAGTTCAGTCTTCATCAGTTGAATAGTTACATCTCATCAGTTGAATGTCCTTCACTTAGATAAAATTACATGGCATTTGATATTTATAATTAGCCATCCTATTCTACCCATCCGTTGACAATTCCCAAAGACAAGAAAAATAACAATTACAACTGAAATTTGATAAAGATACTAAGTAAGACATGTTACAAAATGTTTATGTTATCATCAAAAATTATTGATTCCTAACAATCTCCCCCAATTTGTGACTGGAGAAGATGCAAACATAAATTCTACACTTGATGATAACAAAACATTAATAAAATAAAATACAGAAATTAAATACAAGAGTTAGAAAAGTTTACAGATGATTATGCTCCTCTAGACTGAGCAGTTACTTGTTCCTAAAAGATCTTCTTCTGGACTTAAGTTTTTTCTTCAAGAATATCAATCTGTTTCTGAAAGATCCTGTAGAACCATTCTTCATCACTGTCTTGCCTGTTGAGCTTGGATTGGAGAGTCTTCAGAGTATTCAAGCTAGCAACCTTGAGTTGATCTTTAGGTCTGAAAAATCTCCTAGCACCTTGACTGTCCCTAAATTCCATGATTCGAGTAGGTCCATGGTGAATTTTCTTTCCAGTGTAGGGGATTTTCAGCCTTCTTTGCAGACTAGCATCTGAGGACCATTCCTTCCTGATTTCAAGGATTCTCTTTAGTACCATTTGCTTTGCAGGTGGTGTAAATCCTCCTGTCCTCTTCATGGAAGCATATATCTTTGTTAAAGAGCTGAATCCCTCAGAATTCAGAACTCTGTGAAGAGGCCAGATGACATCACCCTTGTTTTTGTAAGAGAATACCAATCTTTTAGGTAATTTGGAAGTTGCTTCTATTCCTCTTACTTCTTGAAGATCATACAGCCCCAGCTCCAACTCAAAGATTTCTTCAATATTGGCAATGACAAGATAGTCATCTGGATTTTCAGGTTCTTTTGGAGGTTTAGGAGGGTTAGCCATCCTCTTAGCCACAGACTTGCCTTTTTTCTTTGGCTTGGAAGTTTCTTGAACAAGAAAAGCTGGAATTGGGATATCTTCCAAGACAATTGGCTCCTCCTTTGGCATTATTGGCTTATCATGGAAGTTGACATCTGGATGTACCACTGTGGTGTCCTTGATTGGAGAAGAAGGTTTTGAGATAGGCTTTTCAGGCACTTCTTCTCTTCTCTTGGCAGCCTCAAGCATCTTTGATCTAGACTTGACCCTCTTTTTCTTTGGAGAAGATTCAAGAGTCAATCTTTTCTCAGTTTGAAGCTCAGCTGCAACTCCTCTTCTAGCTCAATAGCATACCTTTCATCAACCTCTATTTCTTGATTCAAGAAGAGTTGAGATTCATACTCCTTTCTTTCACATTCTCTGGCCACCTCTTCAGCTTTTGCAAATGAGTAGTGAGGATGACCAGTTCCAATAAACAGCTTTTGGCCTTCTCTGTAGATGATGGCAAAGTGAGATTTCAGGGCCATATCTGTAGAATCTTTGTAGGACTTAATTTCTTGGCCCAAAAGCTTGTATTCATTCTTGTCAGGCCTGGCTAGTGGAAAGTAGATTAAGCTTGAGTCTTTTCCAGGCCTGGAGTTGCCACAACTGTTTGGGAATAGGATGGCCTTGAACTCATTCATAAATGATGGCTCACCCTTTTCTTTCTTGGAAGAAATAACAATTTCAGGTGTGATCACCCTGAGAATTGTAGTTGTTGTGGGAAAAGTGGTTGGAACAGTGGTGGCTGCAGATGAAGATTGAGAGGTTGCAGAAGTGTTCTTTCCCAATAGAGCTACTCTCCTCTCAATAGAATCCAGAACTGCAAGTCTTTCAAGTCTTTTCATTTCTTTCTCAGTATGGAAAGGAGGAGGAATTCTGCTTACTAACTCTGCAGGAGTAGGCAAGGGTTCTTTCTCCCCCTTTTTGTTAGCAGCAAGTGTAGTGGAAGGACTGGAAAGAGAAATACCAGAAGACAGAAGAAGATGTTGGAGAAGTCCAGTTTGCACTCTTTGATGCTGGAGCATCTCTTCCATCCTAGAATTTAAAATGTGGACATTTTCTTCCAGAGCCTCCACTTGCTTTTCCAACTAAACTTGCTTTTTCTCAGTTGCAGATATTGCAGACTTGACTTGAGCAGGAGTCTTTTATCAATCTGTTTGGTGAGATCAGTCTTGACAGAAGTGATGAGAGAGTTGAGATGCTCTACCTCCTTCTGAAAGTGGAGATATTGATACTTGTGCAGTTTGAGATTGTCCAGAGCCTGACTGGCAATAGTGGCTGAGATGGATGGAGAAGAGGACCCAGCTTGAGGTTGGAGAATGGAGGAGACTTGCCTTTGTAGCTCCATGCTGACTGCAGCTGCATTGGCAGACTGAATGGAGAGCCAAGAGGGAAGAGAAGTTGTAGGTTGTTCACCAAGAAATTCCTCAAGTGGATCATTGAGGTCTTCATCACTGTCATCATAGTGAAAATCATCTCCAGCATTGGCAGGCAGAGTTGTAAGTGCCTCCTTAGCTCTAAGCATAGATGATGAAGTGTGAATCAGATTTAGACTCCTCTCAGCTGCTTGATTATCCATCCTTGCAAAAGCTTGGATAGAAGACATCCCATGAGTAAAAGTCTCAGGGTCTATTGAAACACTATCCAATATGGATCTGTATTCTGCTTGAAATTCTTGTTCACTAAACCCTTTATTGACACCTGCATTTCTCTCATTTTCTCTCTGTTCTTGCATCAAGGGCTCCCCTTGGCTCACCACACACCTTACCTCTCCCTCACTTACCCTTACTAAAGGGCCACTCTTTTCCTCTCCTTTTTCCTGGCTTGAAGAAATAGCCAGACTCTCCACTCCCTCTCCTTTTGCCAGCTCCCTAGGCTGCCTCTCCACTCCAGAACTCACTTCACTCAGTCCTAAAAGTGTTTGTGCCACCATGTGATCAACTGCTGTAGAGAAAGGTAGAGTAGTTGAAATAGCAGCAGTTGTCAACTGATGAGGGACATCAGTTGAAACATGAGCAGTGGATACATTCAACCGATGAGAGCTGTTAAGCAGATCAGTTGAAGGACAAACACTATTAAACTGATGAAGGAGATCAGTTGAAGAAAATGAAGAAATAGGTTTAGAGGCTGTGACAGTTGAGTCTGTGGTGATTGATTTTGCATGTAAGTCCACAGAACACATTGTCACAGAAGAATAAATTTGATGAGATTGATCCAACAAATCATCAAAATGATGATGATCAATCTCAGAATGGGGCTTCTCCAAGAAATCTAAAGATGGAGAATTTACAAGTGTGGTGTGGATTAATTCCACATCCACAGAGGAGGTTGGGGATTGTGTTTAAATGGTAGATATAGTAAGATCATGTATATGTGTAATTTGTTGATAGGAAGAAGGGGGCTGTGACTCCACATTTATTGGAGTCACATCAATCTGACTTTGAGAAGAAGTGTGTGCAATGTGCTTTACCTTGTCACTTCTCAGCTTCTTTCTCCCATAGGCCTTAATTGGTGAAGAAGTGGTGTCCCTCCCCCTTTTTAGCTGTGTCCCTGGATGGGGACTGTTTTCAATAGCAACATCCTTTTGGGAGGATGCTGCTAGGGATGAGCTTGAATCCTTTTTAAGCTCTGCAATCTTTTGGGAGACTGCAGAGTGGCTTAGGCAGGGCATCACTCTTCTCACCATCTTTATCCTTAGGGCTTCTTTGATTTTCACCCTTTCCCTCCCCCTCACCTTCTCCGATCACACTCCCCTCTGGTTTTTGTTTCTTGGATTTTACAACAGATGCCTTTTGGGAGGCACCTGAGGTTGGTGTAGTAGACTTGGATTTAGAGGGTTGTGCCACTTGTGTGGACTGTTGATGAGCCTCTTCAACAGCCCTGATGGCAGAAAGTAAAGAAGATGATGGTTGAGAGAGAGTAGTAGGATAGCCATGTACCTCCTTTTCTTTTTCAGGCTCCATGATTGGCAGATAAACCACCTCCAAGGAGGGATAGAGATTCATCCTTAAGAGGTCTTTAAAGACTCTCTTCTCCTGCGCAAAACTGGGAAGCTTGGCTTCCTGGTTAGTGATAACTAGCTTCTCATCAAGATGATTAGCTAGCATCATGAGAAATCTAACATAATATATATTCCTAGGTCTATCAGTTTTATCACCTAGTTTCTCCCCAATCTCTTGGATCATCAAACCACAAAAATTAAAATATTCATTAGTCAAGAACATGTAAAGCATTTGTAAAATCTGAGAAGTAATAGCATTAAAATTACTGATTTTACCAGAGAATGACTTAATAAAAGCATCACAAAGATAACTCCATTCTCTCCTAAGACCTCTCCTTTCTATTTTACCTAAGGCATCAGTTGGTAGAACATAATTCATGGCATAGAGTAAGTTAATCAACTGAATGTCACTAGGCAAAGAAGAAACAGTGTCATCAGGAATGCTAAAACATGCTTTCATAACATCAGAATTAACAGTATGAATATTATTTTTAATAGAGAAGGTTAAAGTTTCATCCTCACTATTGAACTCTGCAGAAGTCCACATTTCCTCCACTACTTCATGATAGATAGTAGGAGTTGCAAGCATAGCATGAGAGAGTTGGCTGACTTTGATGAACTCCATCATCCTGTGAAACTCTGTCTCTTTCACAGCTTTTGTGTCCACAAAAGAAGCGAAGTTGTTCTTCTCATAGATGAACCCACTTGGTGCAGTATATTTCTTCATTGGCGCCATTGCAGTTTACAGAAAAAGCTTGAAGAGAGAAAACTTGTGTTTGCACAGAGAGAGAGTAGAGGGTTTGTGAATTCGAAAGAGTGAGATGAAAAGAAATGAAAATAAATTAAAACACTTAAATACTTTCTCAGAAAATTGCTGTGATTGGCTGAGAAATTACTGTTGAGAAGAAATTACTCTTATTGAACTCTACAAATTACACACACGATTGTGTGTATAAAGCAGGAGAGAGACAAAAGAAATTTCAACGGCTCAGATCCAATAATATTTTCAACGGATGAAATAAGCGCCCCTTTTAAACTTCCTGTTCAACTGATGATGATCAGTTGAAAGTGTTTTCAACTAGTGTCATCAGTTGAATGAAAAACAAAACAAGAGGATATTGTTTCAAACATCAGTCTAAACAATTTCACTAGTTCATCAGTTGAAATATTACAGACTTTATCCAGAATTATAACTCACTTAATTTTGATAAATCAAAATTAATTAAATTCTGGCTGCCAAATTACAGAAAACTTCACTATAAATTAGGAGTAATTTAACACACCTAACTTACTTACCAACCTTGTGAATGTGGATTCATCAAGAGGCTTTGTGAAAATATCTGCAATTTATTCTTCACTAGGAACAAAATGCATTTCAACAGTACCAGCCATCACATGTTCTCTTATGAAGTGGTATTTGATGTCAATATGCTTGGTTCTTGAGTGTTGTACTGGATTTTCAGTTATAGCAATAGCACTGGTGTTGTCACAAAATATTGGGATTTTTGAGAGATTTAAACCATAATCAAGTAATTGATTTCTCATCCACAATATTTGTGCACAACAGCTTCCAGCTGCAATGTATTCAGCCTCAGCTGTAGAGGTTGATACAGAGTGTTGCTTTTTGCTAAACCAAGAAATCAGCCTATCACCAAGAAATTGACATGTACCTGTTGTACTTTTTCTATCAATTTTGCATCTTGCAAAATCAGCATCTGAATATCCAATTAGATCAAATCCAGAGTCTTTAGGGTACCAAATACCAAGATTTGGTGTTCCCTTAAGATATCTGAATATTCTTTTTATAGCAATAAGATGTGATTCTTTAGGATCAGATTGAAATCTAGCACAAAGGCATGTAGAAAACATAATATCTGGTCTACTAGCTGTCAGATATAAAAGAGAACCAACCATGCCTCTATAATTAGAGATGTCCACAGATTTCTCATTAGGACTTAACTCTAATTTGGTGGCTGTTGGCATGGGAGTCTTAGCTTCTTTGCAATCCATTAAATCAAACTTTTTAAGTAAATCATAGATGTACTTTGTTTGATTTATGAATGTACCTTCCTTTACTTGTTTAACTTGTAAACCAAGAAAGTAGGCGAGCTCTCCCATCATGCTCATTTCATACTGACTTTTCATAAAATTAGCAAACTTCTTGCAAAGTTTCTCATCTGTAGAACCAAAAATTATATCATCTACATAAATTTGAACCAGAATAAATGCACCATTTACATTTCTGTAAAATAGTGTTTTATCCACTTTTCCTCTGGAAAAATGATTATCTAACAAGAATTGAGATAGAGTGTCATACCATGCCCTTGGTGCTTGCTTTAGTCCATAAAGTGCTTTTAATAAAAAGTAAACATAGTCTGGAAATTCTGGATCTTCAAAACCAGGAGGCTGACTGACATATACCTCCTCTTCCAGTTCACCATTTAGAAAAGCACTCTTGACATCCATTTGATAAACTTTAAAGTTTGCATGAGCAGCATAGGCCAAGAAGATTCTTATTGCTTCCAATCTTGCAACTGGTGCAAAAGTCTCATCAAAATCAATTCCTTCAGATTGAGAGTATCCTTTAGCAACAAGCCTTGCTTTGTTTCTGGTGACAACTCCATTCTCATCCACCTTGTTTCTGAATACCCACCTTGTGCCTACAATTGTTCTGTTTTTAGGTTTGGGTACCAGCTTCCATACATTGTTTCTCTCAAATTGATTTAATTCTTCTTGCATAGCAAGGACCCAATCAGCATCTTTAAGAGCATCTTCTATGACTTTAGGTTCATCCTGTGAAAGGAATGCACTATACAAACACTCATCTTGAGTTGCTCTACTTGTTTGTACAGATGCATTTGCATCTCCAATAATTAGCGCAAAAGGATGATCCCTTGTCCATTTTCTTTGTGGTGGAAGTGATTGCCTTGATGATGTGGCTTCATTGTTGAAGTTCAGGTTTCCATGTTGGAAAGCTCCCCCTAAATTTGACATCTCATTATTTCTAGACTGATTGAAATTTTGAGACATTCTTTCAACTGATGATCCTTGAGGTGTTTCAACTGATCCCTCGTCCAGTGTAGTTTCAACTGATGCTTCAGTTGAATTTTCAATAGCAGTTGTTTCTTGCACCAGAGAATCATCAGTTGGAACATTAATTCCAGGATTAATTCCAGCATTCTGAATAGTGTCATCACAATCATCATCACTATCATACAGATCACCTTCACCTTCATTCTCAAATCTGAGATTATCATGAAATCCTTCATCTGACAGTCCTTGAATCTTCTTATCATCAAAAACTACATGAATTGATTCCATAACAATGTTGGTTGTTAGATTGAATACTCTAAATGATTTTCCATTAGAATATCCAACAAAAATAGCTTCATCTGCCTTGGCCTCAAATTTTCCGAGATTTTCACCTTGATTTCTTAGAACATAACACTTGCACCCAAATACATGAAGAAAGCTAATTGTTGGCTTCTTTCCTTTGAAGAGTTGGAAAGGAGTTAGATTATGAGGTTTGGTAATTAGTGAAATGTTTTGAGTAAAACAAGCAGTATTCACAGCTTTAGCCAAAAAATAGGTTGGAAGTTGAGCTTCATTAATCATGGTTCTTGCAGCCTCAATAAGAGTTCTATTCTTCCTTTCAACAACACCATTTTGTTGTGGAGTTCTTGGTGCAGAGAACTCATGAATAATTCCCTTTTCTTCACAAAATTTTTTCATCACAGAATTCTTGAATTCTGTTCCATTGTCACTTCTTATCCTTCCAACTTTGACATCTGGATTGTTGTTTAATGCCTTGATATGATTGATGATGATTTTCCCAGCTTCATCCTTAGAATGCAGGAAGAAAGTCCAAGTAAATTTTGAAAAATCATCAACAATCACTAAGCAATATTTCTTCTTTGAGATGGACATTATGTTGACTGGTCCAAATAAATCCATATGCAAAAGCTGAAGGGGCTTCACAATTGATGAAAGAGATTTGCTTTTGAAAGAGCTTCTCTTTTGCTTTCCTAGCTGACAAGCTCCACATAAACCATCCTTGGAGAATTCCAGCTTTGGTATTCCTCTCACCAAATCCTTCTTAACTAACTCATTCAAGGTTTTGAAATTTAGATGAGACAACCTCTTGTGCCATAGCCAACTGTCATCTGAGCTTGCTTTGCTGAGAAGGCAAGTGATAGATTCAGACTTTACAGAACCTTTGTCCAATTAGAACCACATTGTTGTCATCTCCTTTGGTGACAACACAGGCTGCAGGAGTGAAATTAACTTTGTAACCTTTGTCACAGAGCTGACTGATGCTAAGCAAGTTGTGCTTAAGACCAGACACCAATGCAACTTCATCAATGATGACATTCTCTTTTGCAATCAAGCCATATCCCATAGTATATCCTTTGCTGTCATCTCCAAAGGTAATGCTAGGGCCAGCTTTCTCTAGAAACTTTGTGAGCAGGGAAGAATCACCAGTCATGTGCCTGGAGCATCCACTATCCAAGTACCACAAATTCTTCTTGTGGTTTCCCTGCACACATTTCACAAACAGATCAAGTTGATTTTGGTACCCAAATTGCTTTGGGTCCAGATTTGTTAGTCTTAACAGCTTTTCCCTCATTCTCAACTTTTCCCTTGGATTGAACTGGTTCAATATTTGGTTTTGGTTGAGAGATTGGAACATCAACATTGTTCTTAAACACAGGCATTTGAGGTATGCATATATTGTTCATGCCATGCAAATTTGAATGGAATTGAGGCATGTTAAAAGCATTGAAATATGGATTGAACATATATGGCATGCTAGGCTGAGAATATGAGTTGTGAGGCAATAAACCAGGCATCATATTCATAGCAGACAAATTCATGTGAGAAACATATGTCATAGGAATAGGCAATGATAGATCAGGAGCAATCACAGTTTTACAGTTAGCAGATAAATGATTTACACTACCACATTTACTGCAAGTTTTCCTAGGAGCTCTAGCATTGGGTGTGTAATTAGTGTGCTTGTTAACTCCTATTTTACCATTTCTATTTCCCTTCTTCTTCTTAGTCTCTTCTGATTTATGCTCACTAGCATCCAACTTTTTCTTGTTCTTATTACTGGAGTTAAGAGTGTTGTTAACACTAACACCTGTCTCAGAAGAACTATTCTCTCCTTTAACAAAGTTCTTTTTAATAGGACCATATTTCTTGTTGAGCTTCTTGAGAACTTTCTTGTCAACTGGTGAGTTTTTGTTCAACTGATGACTCTCATCAGTTGAGATTTTTGCTATTCAACTGATGATCATCATCAGTATTCTCATCACTTGAACTGTTCTCAGATATCTTAAGAACTTTCTTATTCCTTTTCCATTCATTCTCCACAAAGGTTTCTCTACCTTGCATGTTGATGATATTAGTGGAAACATCTCTCCCAGATTTCCATTTAGCAATAATCTCTTGTTCCTTATCAAGCTGTTTTCTTATGATCTCTTCTCTTTTCAGAACAACCAAGAGATCATCTTTGGCTGTCTGACACTCAATTTTCAGTTTCTCAAACTCAATAAATTGAGCTTCTAAAGCACTGTTTCTGTCACTAAGAAAGGTGTTAGCCTCCTTAATCCTACTATTTTCCTTAGTGAGAGATTTTAAAGAAACATGCAAATGATACAGTTCTGTAGACATTTCATTTATGGTAGCATTGCATTCATCTTTAGTTAACTCAACTAAGTTTGTAGGGAATACCTGACTACTGCTTCCAGTGTTTTCTTCTTGATCTGTGGAGTTGGCCATTAGAGCTAGATTGACAAACTCCTCCTCTTCATCAGAATCATCCCCAGCTGCCCAATCATCCTTTGTGATGAATGCTCTTTCCTTTTGTTTGAGAAGTTCATAATATTTCTTTTTATAGTCAATGTTTTCACTTGACCTCTTCTCAACTTTAGGCTTTTTGCACTCATTTGCAAAGTGACCTGCATTCCCACAGTTGAAGCACTTGAATTTTGATCTATCAACCATGCTTCTATCAGACTTGGGATTGCCTTTAAATTATTTTGCAGAATTGAAATTCTTTTTGAATTTCAGTTTGGAGAATCTTCTTGACAGGAAGGCTAGATGCTCATCAATTCCATCACTTTCTTCACCAGAATCAGCTACATCTTTCTCTTTTCCTTTTCCTTTGATTGATTCTGAGCTCTCTTCTTTGACCAACTTCTCAGTTTCTTCAACTTGAGACTTTCCCTTGTCCTTGACAGCATCATCAAGAGATGCAACTAGAGCCACAGATGAATGCCCTTTCTTTTGGCTTTTCTCAATCTCTTCATCTTGCTCCATTTCAAACTCATTAGTCTTTAAGGTTCCATACAGTCTCTCTAGAGTATAGTCTTTGAATTCTTGTGTGTTTCTGAGAGAGACTGTCATAGGTTTCCATTCTTTGGGAAGAGCTTTTAAGAATTTCAAATTTGAATCCTAACTTGATATACTCTTCCAAAAAGTTTTAGACCATTTAACAGTTTTTGGAATCTGTTAAATGTGTCACTCAAACCTTCACCAGACTTGAAATGGAATGACTCATATTGTTGAATCAGAAGCTGCATTTTGTTTTCTCTTACTTGCTCATTCCCTTCACAGATGGTCCTGATGGTGTCCCAAACCTCTTTGGCACTTGTGCAGCTGATAACACTATCAATTAATCATTTCTTGATCCAAACCATTGAACAGAAGGTTCATGGTTTTCTTGTCCTTGTGCACTTTTTCAGTATCTTCTTGAGAATACTCATGAATAGGTTTTGGAATCATTTTACCTACCATATCTTCACCATCAGCTCCCATACTGGTGCAGACCTTCATTGGGACATGAGGTCCTTTCTCAATGCAGTTCACATAGCTTTCATCAATGGACAACAAATGCAAATGCATTCTCACTTTCAAGTGAAAGTAGTTGTCTTTGTCAAGAACAGGAATCTTCACTCCAGCATCCTTCTTTCCCATCTTTCTTTAGCAGTGTTGATCTTTTTCCCTGTATGTTGGGAACCTGGCTCTGATACCAATTGTTATTTTACACTGACTATAAGAAAGATTGTAGAAGGGGGGGTTGAATACAATCTTTTAAAAATTTAAAAATCCAAGAACAATACACTAAGAATACAGTAAACAGAAAAACACCAAGTATTAAAAATACTGGTGGATTGAATGATCCACCCGTGAGATTTTATATAGAAGAATCTGTGGATTGTTTACAATTCGCACAGCTGCTGGTTCATCACTCAAAAACAAGTTCTAACTCTCAGATTTTCTCTCAAGTAATTTGAACGAGTTCAACTGATGCTTCTAACTTGGTTATATACTCCAAGTTTTACAAAGTTTTTAGCTAGATTATAAAATGCACTCTAATCTAAAAACAATGCTGCACATCTTTGTCTTATGCATGCTTTCTGAGATGTCTTCATCTTTGACCATCATCTTGATTTGATCCAGATTGCATTGCATGAGATAAGTATGTTTCTGCTTCTTCTTTATTTTCCTAATTAGGCTTCCATGTCCATTTTAGTGTAATTCGATCCATGTGATTTTCAATCCATGTGATTTGTTGGAACCCCTACATAGAGTTACAAACATGATCAGTGGCTCCAGTATCTACACACCAAGTGCTCGTAGATATAGCCGCTATTAATGTTTCTGTAACTAGAGAAAGAGACATACCAGTATTGTTTGTCTTCTTAGGAAGAGGACAATCCTGTTTCCAATGACCCGACTGCTTGCACCGGTAGCACTTTCCCTTAGGCTTTTTCACACCACCTTGAACTCCCACTGCCTTCACAGCTTTCTGTGTCTGAGTCTTTTTCTTCTTCTTATTGCCTTTCGGCTTAGAGGAAGAACCTTTCTCAGCCATTTTCACTTGAACACTCTGCCGAAACAATCCTTCAGCTGCCTGAAGTTCTGTCAGCAGTTCCGCAAGACTATACTGCCTCTTGTTCATGTTGTAATTCAAGCGGAACTGCTCAAAACTCTTGGGCAAGCTCATAAGGACAATGTTAATCTGGGTTTCCCCGTCAAGCTCAGCACCAAGGATCTCTATCTCATTCAGATGTGACATCATCTTGAGAACACGATCCCTTAGAGGTGTACCTTCAGCCATCTGAGTGTTCATTAAAGCCTTCATGGCTACTTGCCTAGCAGCCCTATTCTGATCTCCAAAAAGTTCCTTGAGATTAAAGAGCATATCAGAAGCAGTGGCCATAGCCTGATGCTGATGCTGCAAAACACCTGACATTGCTCCCAGAATGTAACATCGCGACATCTCATCAGCCTTTATCCACCGCTTATAATACTCTTTCTCCTCATCAGGAGCATCAGCAGTGGGCTGCTCAGGCTTGGGTTTATAAGTGCAAAACTTGTACTCCTCAGCAGTCAACACAATGTCCAAATTACGTTTCCATTCAATATAGTTAGGTCCGGTGAGTTTGTTATCCTTAAGTATGGTGAACAGTGGATTAAAGCCCATTTTATCCTGAGAATCATGCATGAAAAAATCACATTACACATAAAGAAGGGTGCATTAAAAATTAAGACCTATTGGTTCCTCTAACAATTATTAAAATTAAATGCACTAACGTTTAAACACCATAAGTTTCTGGTACGTCACGATGGGTGACATGTATACCACCTAAATTTGTTTAAACGTTACTTTGGTCCTATTACTAAACAATAAGCCACGTTGGGGTGGTCTATATTATTTTTCATAGCTAAGTGTATACCATCATCAGATCTTAAATTATCCGAAACCTATGGAACTTGGTACGCCACGATGGGCGGCATGTATACCTTCCAATATTCTTTGAATAGAATACTTCAATTCAATATTCGTGTCTGGTTTGATTTTTAGGCAGTGAAGGAGTCACATCGGTCTCACTTAATACCCATAAACTTTAGAAATCGCCCCAAATCAGAGATAAAGAAAATTCGTATTTATTCGTATTAATTTAAGAAGTTTGTTCCAGTAATATCTATAACATTCTAGACACCATAAATTACATGCCACGATGAGTGACGTATACATAATTTATATTCGTCTTTATGTTAAATTATATACAAACAATGATGGAGATCATGGGATTTAATATCATATTAATTCCCTCTCCCACTTAGAATTTACTTTGAGGATTTTAATCTAGATGCATCGCCCTATGTTATTTCTTCGAAGTCCACATGCATACTATCATGGTCATAGCAAAACAAAGAACACATAACATGGCAGCATACTATCATGATTAAAGCATTAATGAAAAAACATCCCTATGTCCATGTCATTCTAGCATGCGAAGGGTTAGTATCACATGGCATAACAACACACACAAAAAACACATAATAACAATAATCAAGGATTATATAAATCATAATTGAACACATCCACTATTATGGCCCCCGGAATAACAGCTTCAAACTCATCCTTCAAAAGATTCCAGAAAACTTCGAGAGCCCGTTTGGAGGCCTAAACGGCCTCAGAATGCCTCGAAAAATTCCAAAAACAGCCTCGACAACACCGCAATCGGACATAGTATGCAAAAGTTACGGCCAAAACAGTGCAGCACCCCCGAAAACAGATCGCAGCAGCGGAAGATCTCTGTTTCTTGCAGCCCTGTTGATCAAACAATTACATACAAATTGTACAGACGAACCAACCTATTCTATTACATCAGATCATAATCTAAAACAATTACAAATTGAATTACAAGATTAAACTATCACGATCAACCCTCGTGATTTACAACAACCACGATAAACCACGTGGAATCCAAACATAACAGAATAATTAAAACACGGCCATAATAGTGGACAACGACCTGCATCACAGAACCACTACATACATGCATATATAATCATGACATGGACTTCATATTATAACTCGCAGAACCGCAACCTGGCTCTGATACCATTGTAGGAACAATCGGACCTTGGCCCTGCGTTTTATGATACTAATTAAAAGTTCGAATAGAATATTAACCTTAATCGCTACGGCGCAAGCGATTCAAATCCACGTCTTCTACTCTATTCGCTGATTCTCCTTGGACGAAGTGTGGCCTTCGATCTCCGAAGGTGTGCCTCTCCTTAAAGCTCCGAAAACCCAAAACCCTAGCTGTCTCCTTGAGAAAAACGTCCGCCTCTCTCAAACTCTAGGATGAATTCGTTTTTGGTGTGTCTTTCAGCTTTAGGAGAACGAGAATATATATAGGCTACAGTAGGGATCATGGACCATTAGGTCAGGCCTTCCAATGACATTCCGGGCCAGGCCCAATGTCATTAAATATTAATTCAATCCACTAAAGTATTAATATTTGCACTACCTTTCCTAATTCCGTAAATTAATTATTTAATTCGGCTCCCATATTAATTGCTTATAAATTCCCCATGTTTAAGATATCGCATGTCCATTAATTAAATTAATTTCTGACAATTAATTTAATCAATATCTTTTATCCTTGATCATCCACTCAACCTTATAATTATGCAAGAACAAATCTGCCTGCAGGACTAAAGCATAATTATCTTTATGAGCTTTCAAGAGGACATCATCACCCGAATATATTTTTCGGACACGGTTTCCTTCTATAGTCAATTTCCCACTCTGTATATAATGTCATTGCCCAATATATAAATTTGTAATTTAAAATAAATTACTTAACTTATGAGTCAAGCCATGTGCATTAAATATAAGTGTCAACCACTATATCCGGATTAAGAACCTAAGCAATAATAACATCGTAGAATCTTAGTTCTTTATTGTCAGAATAAAAGAAACAATTATTCTACTATTTTGATCCCGTTCAATATACACAAAGTATATAATTATTATTCAATAGTCAAGATAAACTATTTCCAAATAATACTTCAGTCGTTCCAATGGTTTGTCTAACACCATTTAGATTGTGAACCTTTATTATATTATATAAGGAGTTCGATAATCTAATCTTCTGCTATCCCATCTGATACTAGATTGTCTACAATATATAATATACAAACAATGTGAAAACATGCATTCAAGATTCTCAAATAATTGTTATATACTTCAAACGAATATTTCAGTATAACCCTAACATGGGTTTGGGTTTATTTTTAGAACCCGAACTAGTTTCGGGTTGGGTTTGGTTTTTAGTCATACCGCCCCGAACCCGACCCGAAAACCCAAAACCCGTTCCAAACTCGATCCAAACCCGAACCCGATTCGAAACCCATATATTAATATATGTCTATTACTTCATATATATTTTAGATATAATAATCCAAATTATAAAAGTCTTTCATATGATATATGTGCTTGATTCTCAAAGCTGCTCCCTAGTTTATTTAAATAGGAAGTATGAAACTCAAACAGAATAAAAGAATTAGTTTTTCTTCTTAGGTATAGATAAGAAGATAGTATAAATTTAAGAGATTATACAACAAATTCACTTTGTAAATAATTATCCTGATAGGACTTACCAAATAATTAGCTCACCATTGATCAGTAGGGACGCTTTAAGGCTTATTCAAAGCTATGGACTGAGAGAACTTTAGCAAGTAGGAGAAATGTAGAGAAACTTTCACGTAAAAAGACTTTTCTTTTTAACAGTAATACAATTGAGTAGCAAATTTTGACAAAACAAAAATAAAAAATTGAGTAGCAAATATATTTCGGGTTTCGGGTAAATCCGAACCCGTACCAAATCCATTGGTTCAGGTTCGGGTTTAAAGGTTCGGGTTTTTTCGGGTTTGGGTTCGTGTTCGGGTTTGGTCAAAAAATTCGGGTTTGGGTTTGGCATTTCTGAAACCCGTTCCGACCGACCCGATTGCCATCCCTACTCATATGCAACCTCATATGCAACGGAAAACTGTAAGTTACAACTGATGTATGGGTGCCCCTGGCGGGGCCATTAAATTACAATAGAATCAACTGAATACAACCTCATATGCAACCATATATGCAACTGAATTCCTGATTTCAAGTTTCAGTTTTCAAATGTCATTTTCGACCTCATCTTTGGAATCGATATATATATATATATATATATATATATATATATATATATATATATATATATATATATATATATATATATATATATATATATATATATATATATATATATATATATATATATATATATATATGGTTATGCAACCACAATACTTTTGAAAATATTTTAGATAAGATAGTATTTTTGAAAATAAAATTGAAAACTTGGTTATGAATAAAAAAAGCCCTACAATTAACTTTATTTTTTATTATAGGTTGATTTAAATTCTTTATTTATATAGTTTTTACGGTTAGCCGATTGTCATTTATATTTTATTGTTAGTATTTTATTTAAATTTAATTATTATTTATTAAATTATTTTTTGAACTTTTTGTATTGATTTGTTTGATATTCTTAGTGAATAATTGATATATAATTTTTATTTTTGCTTACATATTATAAATTATTAGTATTATTTATATTTTGTGTTAAAATAAATTAATATATTTAAAATTAATTTAGTTAACACAAAAAATAAATACGCCACTTTGACGATGTATGTTTTATTAGATGTTTTTCTTGTTTCAAACTCCAAGATAATTTAAAATAGAACAGGGTTTATAAGAAGTGCATTTCTCTACTAAAAGGGCCCTCATTTAAATTTAGAATAGGGCCACTTTTTTGATTGAACTGGACCTGCTCTAAAGTACCCTCATAAATTTATTATTATTAAAATTTACAGTCAAATATCTGGGTCAGCGGAGATTGAACGCAGACGACGGGAAAATCAAACAACCGAGCTACAGGATTAAGCGCATCGACCAGATAATTATCAAACGAGCTACTAGAGATTAACTTCATGACGTACTACGTGGAACCCCAAGCTACTAGACATAAACGACCCAAAGAATCAACAAAAGTATATACTCACAATCAAAATTTGGAGTTGAGTGTTTTGTTTTGTAAGTATATTTGCATGTATATATACATATCAGTATTTGAATGTTGAATGTTTGGATTTTGTTTAGTTAATCTATTTTTCAGGAAGCCCTATAGGCTAGTAGTGTATCATGTAGGTCGATTTAAGACTTCGATCGAGTATAATTACTATAGAAAATTTAAGAAGGTGTGGAATAGTGTTAATATTCTATCAATGACAGTGGAGGAATTTAGGACTAAGGCTAGTGCTTTTGCAGGTGAAAATAATAATTTATTTCATGAAAGATCGGGTAACTCCAAATAAAGGGTATCAATCATTTACTTCAGATAAACACGTTATTGAGTGGGCTAGGATTTCAAGATTCTCTTGAGCGGCTAAGTTACATGTGCATCATGCATATCTTTTTAGGGAGGGATACGAGCTTTTAGGGAATGCTGATAAGAAAAAAAGGAAAATGAGCCACTTGTGAATAAGGGAAAGGCAAGATGCAAAGCAAAAAAGAGAGTTTTTATGCAATCTAGAAGCAAAAATCAAGAAAAAAGGAAAACAAAAATAGTAGTGGGTAAGAAAAGGATGAAAGTGATGATGACTATATTGCTGAAATGGATGATGAGCAAGAAGAAAATGATGATGACCATGGGTATGAGCAAGAAGAAGAAGATTAGATGATGATGATGATGATGATGATGATGATGATGATGATGATGATGGGTATGAGAAAGAAGAAGATGATGAAAGACCATGTAGTGACACTGAGCTAGTTGATATGTGAAGAATGAGGGCATAAATTAGAAAAGAAAATGATGAACGAGAGAAAGAGCATAGTCAGTTTATAAAAGATTCTCTGAAAAGGTTTAGGAGGAAGAACACTGACTGTAGCTTGCTTGAAGAGAGCCCATGTGGTGACACTGAGCCAACTGATATGAGAAAAATGAGGGCATAAATTTGAAAAGAAAATGATGAACTAGGGAAAGAGCATAGTCAGTTTATAAGTGATTCTTTGAAAGCGCTTAAGAGGAAGAACACTGAATCTAATTTGCTTGAAGAGACAATTTATGTTGAAGAGTCAAAACAAGAAGAAGAGTTTTCTTATGGAGCCAATAATAGCACAAAAGAATAAAATAATAGTAAATGAGGTTTTTAACAAAAAACAGCTCGAAAGGATATCAAGTGGAAATTTGGATCGATATTTGAGGATAAAAAAGAAATAAAAGGTATAGTGAGAGAGTTTTCAAGGGGTAACTACTTAAACATATCCTTTTTTCATATTTTTATGTTTCTACTAGTTTTTTATTGCTTGAAACTGTTTTACAGAGTTCAGACAAAATTGTTAAGAAGTTGCTACTACACGTGGAGCACATAAATTATAATACACACATTTGTTTTAATTTGAAGAAGAAATATCTGGCAGTAGCTGTTAAAAATGTCTTTTGGGAAACAGTTATGCCCACTCATCCAGAAACTTCAAATCTGCAAAGAAGGATCTAGGCAAAACATCAAAGACTTCTGTAGAGAGATTAAAACAATTTGATCCTAAAGTTTCATCAAAGGCAATTTTGATACTCTATTGAAAATAGATAGCAATGAGAACAACATGCCAGAGTGCTTTAATTCTTGGATTTTGAAGACTAAGATTATGCCTATATGTGATATGCTAAGTGAGATACATGATTGATGATGTAAAGGATGCATGAAAAAAAAAGATGCCATGGCTACTGTTAATTGCATAGTTTTTCAAATATTAATGATATTTTAGATGAAAATATAAATGAAAGTGCTCACTGCTCTGTTTTTTTGGATGGTAAGCAGAATATTAAAGTTAAGTGGAGAGGGATTGGATTTTGTGTGAACCTTCAACAACACAGTTGCTCTTGTAGGATGTGGGATCTTACTAGTTCACAGTCATGTAATTTGTACTATTCAAAGGATGAGACACAATCCTTATGATTTTGTCTCTCATCGGTATAAAATGTAGACTTATATGCAGAGATATGAATATTGCTTCGAAGTGTTGATGGGAGAGCCATTTTTGGAAAAAACAGACGAGGGGAGGCTGGGAAGCTGTAGTTAAGGATGGAAAAGGGAAATTTACATGTATGACTAGGTTGGGAAGAGTTATGCATTGTGTCCTTTGTAGAGAGAGGGCACATGATAAAGGTAACTATCCTAATACGCCAGAAGGCTATGTTGAACAAGCAAATATATAAGAGGTAGGAAAAGAAATGTTATAACAAAGAAGGGTTAGAGGTTTAAAACTAGTTGTAAAGAGATGAAAAAGAGGCTTAAACTAGAAAAATTGAATTGATGGACGAAGATCTGAGAATGAATGCTTAAGAGATACTCACACCACCCCCTGCAAGCTAGGTAACAACCAACACAGGTACAAACATTCATTATTTACACGTGTTTTGTATTTGTATAGCATTAACACTGGATACCAGGCCTTAACTTGAGCGAAGGATTTGGTGGAACTCCTCCACCTTTACACCCTCCAAATGAAGAAGTACGTGATAGTCAGCAGACTAGAAAGAAGATGGGCAGACCTTTTACTCCTCCGTGAAAGAAGATTTAGTATAACTTAGTTGGAATGTTTAGAGATTTGTTGTGTATGCATCGTTTGAATTATTTATGTATTGTTGTAAGCTAAGGACCATGGCTAATCTTTTGTAAATGTTGTTATTTTCTCTTTCCATTTGGTTTTTTTATTCATGTTAGGAATCTAGAGTCACATAAATTTAAGTTATTTCAGCTTGTTTACGAAGGATAATATAGATGAGCGTGGGTTTGTTTTTAGCTTATGTAGGATGTCTCTATTAAGTTCTTAACAAAGACTAACACAATAACCTTTTTGTAAGTTTAAATGGTATAATTAGTTGACTGAAAGATTATTCACTCATTCGGACAATTTAAAGTTATTGTCGAGTACAGTGATGAAATAGAGAATTAACCCATTAGAAATCGTATTCCATTGCCATCCTATGAATTGATTTTAACTCACAGTTACATGAAAGTGCAAAATTGACTGAATTTGACTAATGAAATCAGAGAAATTTGGGATTTTAATCAGCATAGAACTATATAGGTTTAACAAGTAGGTTACCAAATGTTTGGAATTTTGCTCAAACTCCATGAATTGAGTAAAACTTTAGCAATCTGGTCAATTTTATGTAATAAAGTATAAATCTTAGAGGCTGAGAGAAACAAAGAATAGAAGTGATCAATTCTATATATTGTAATCTCCTTCACATCTTTACAATGTACTATAATGTACATCACAAAAATAGATTATAAAGGGATGAAAAGTCGAAGTAGCGGGCAATGAAATGTAAAAGGATAATCACGTAGATAGGCTATTTACAAAGCTTCCTGCTTGATGTCTATTAAATAAAATAATTACCCGTGTTTAACATAAATGGATAGCTTTTAGTTTGGAACAAAAATCAAGCGAAGAAACAACATTAGTGTTTTCATTATATATATGTAATATTAACTCGTTAAAATCATAACAGGAAAATCCTGTATGAAAAATCATATGGAAAAAGAAATATATCATGAGTTCACTCCCCGTCATATTAATAATTATATAATTTCACGAAATCCAATTAAATAAAAATTATCAAATGTAGCCTTACTAGGTAGACCATTAATGATTCATTTCTTTAAGTCGTGAAGCTTTCATCATATATATATATATATATATATATATATATATATATATATATATATATATTTAGAGGAACTTCCATCCTTGTCCTTGTATAAGACACAATCTTGTCATATTATAATTGTAATTGAGTTTTAGGCCTTAAATCATCTTGACTTGTCGAAACTAAATGTAGTAATAAAAATTGCCTACAATAATCTGTTTCATAGCAAAAGAAAAAAAAAATCTCAGTTATAATTGAAGTAAATATTTAACCGCGGCTCCCACACTCTCATAATTGGAGAAAGTACTTTGCATGTGTAAAATCTACTATCTACTATATCTATTATACGAGAACAGGTCTGTTACCTTAGCAAATTTATTCATTCTAAAAAGACACATATAACCCTCCTGACCTACAGATTTTTGCTTAAACAATTTTATTTATTATGAAAAGACATATTCACCCATTCAAACCTGTATCCGAACCTGGCCATCTCCTCTAAACCCCTTCGCTCCTAACTTCAATTCCCGTCTCAGAATCTCTCATCTTTGATCTTCCTGAAACTGCTCAATTTATTCTTGAAATTATGTATCATCTCTGTCCTGCTGCTTCTCCCCCTCCCGTGCACTCGATGCGTCGCCCACTTTCTTCTTTTGACAAGGGCTAATCTGTATCCCCCTTAAAGGTACAAATTCATATCACTCTATGTATCACTTCTGTGCTTATCTTCATGGCAAAGTGTATGGTTGTGTTCTGTAACAAATTTGTAGGATTCAATTTTTTGGACTTGTAAAAGTAATTGCAAAGTTTAGGTTTCAGGATATGGAGCTCATTTGTAAACCCTGGCTTTGGATCTCTTCAGAGCCGCTAGAGCGTTTGATTTGTTTATGGTGCCTTCGTTTCTAACAATGTACGGACGCGTCAGCGCGCATCTGTTCGGATCAGTGTTCCCGTCAACTTTATGTGTGCTGCTCATAAGGTCTTTTAACGAATGTGTTTTTGAGTGTGTGTGTTTGTTTTTACACAGGTGTACCTAATTTAAAGTATCAGTAGTAGTTTATTTGAACAATTACGAAAATTTTAAGTTCTCGATAATGTGACTCTTGTGTGTTGTAATGTTAATTATATTGTGTGCTTGTACATGTAAGTTGCTTTGTTTTAGAACATTTTAGCGTATGATCTTGGGATATAGCTGGCCATATATCAGTAGGTTAATGTGTGATTTTTGAGTTCTCAGTGATCTCGATATACAGTACAATGAGTAGAGTAACTAAGGTAATTAATGTACTTATGATATAAGTTTTGAATTTTGAAATATGGATTTTTGAGTTCTCGGTGTTCCCGCTAGAGTGGTACTATGTGTAATCTATATGGAATGGATATTGTGTACAGGAAATTGAGAAGGTTGGTTATACATCAGTGAGTATATGGTTTGAGCCAACAGTTAAGCGGAAGACGAAGATTGTGTGCACAATTGGTCCTTCAATGGATACACGTGAAATGATCTGAAAGTTGGCCGAGGCGGAAAGGAATGTTGCAAGGATGAATATGTCTCATGGGGGTCACGCATCTCAGCAGAAAGTTATAGGTTTGGTCAAAGAGTATAATAATGAGCATAAAGATAATGTAGTTACAATCATGATTAAAGAGTACAATAATGAGCATAAAGTTATATCGTCTCTGCTTATCTTTATTCCATTTTCAGGACAAGGATCCACAACTCAGAGCAGCTTGGCTATTTAAAGGTATTGTACTACTATTGCTTTCTTATGTATTTTGTTCTTTATTAGTTGTTCTTTGCTATGTCGACTTCTGTTTGTTTGATTATTTGTTCTTTGCTATCTTGGTGGCGCACAAGTTCATTATGGAACTGGTCAACTACTGTTTAAGTGTGTCGCTTTTCTTATAAGTTATTTACTTATTCGGTTAGTATGCGACACTAGGATTCAGAGAAGTCATTTTTCAAAAAGTTTGCCTCATTCCCTTGCTTATGCAGTGAGATGTATTTGGGAGATTTTATGGTAGTCCTATACTTGTAATTTGTATTTTTGTTAGTTTCTCACTTTCTCAGTGTGATTGGTCCACTATAATTTTTTGCTGAGGTACTGACCTGCCTTTTAGCGCATCCATTGTTTCATTCTGTACAATTGATCCTTTAGAATTATGTGTATAGTTATTCTTGTCCATGTTTTTCAATTAATTATAGGCTTTCTTTTAGAATTATGACTATTTAAGCATGCATTTTCAGGTAAAGTATATGCTGTTTATGTTATTTATTCCATCTTTTATACTGGTCATCATTCTGACATCAAATATAGTGTTACAAAAAGTGACATGGTGATTAACCCGTGTTGTAAAGCTTATGTTGAGTGGCGAAACAGAACCTGGCTTAAGTTTGAGATTTTCGAAGTCATAACTTACATATATGTCAAAAACATCTGTACTAGTGTCATTGGGTAAAAGTTAATGCATTCCTATATTCCTGTACCCGGAATCTACTATATCTATTATACGAGAACAGGTCTTTTACCGGAGCAAATTTATTCATCATAAAAATACATAATCACCCCTCCAAACCAGCACCACTTTTGCTCCAACATATTCATTTGTTATCAAAAAGACTTGTTTACCCGTCTAAACCTGCATCCAGACCTGGCTCCCGGGTAAAACCTCTTCGCTCCTATCTTCAGTTCCCGTCTCAGTGTCTCTCCTCTTCGTCTACTAAAATGAGTGAAACTGCTCAAATCTTCTACTCCAGTTATATATATTAAAGCAGGATCCGGTACAAAATATTGCATGAAATTGAATGTGAGATAACCTATAGACCCCTGGCAACCATCAAATTATAAGCATGCCATCATTCATCGTGTTTTGTCCTACTGCAGCCTCTTTTGTATTCCATCTTGCAATGACGCATAAAAAGAAGCTCCATGGAGAGATCACATGATTGAAAGCCGGCATAGATATATTGGGTTCAATTCTGATTTGGTTTTGCTCCAGTTTGTGAGTGGAGTGAGGGGTCCGACTTTTATTATAAATAGGTAAAAGAAGTTGAAGGGAGTGACAAATCTGTTGGAGACAGGTATTGCGATCTTCTCTTTTTATCTGTCTCTGAATATGTGCCATTTGTTAGTTATTATACTATGATGTGATGTTTGTGCTGCCGATTCCCCATGGTTGATTAGTTGTTCCGTGTTATTCAGTGTTTGATAAAAGTTCTCTTTGAGTTATCCGCGTTAGGTTGTTGTTTTCTGGCTTTATACTCAGGTAAACTGTAAATATGCTTCTAAAACCACTGCAATAAACTTGTTTGGTGAGCAGGATAGTGAAGAAGTTCCAACTTTAGGAATGTTTGAAATGCATAATCATGTATCAGCATATTGTTCAGGCTTTAATAGTGCCTCTTCTTTACACACAAATAAGTGTCTATTTAATAGTATTCTCTCTTATATATCACTCCACTTCAGAATCAATCCTATATACAACAATAATGTTAATTTCCTGCTTATCTGTAACTTTTATAGTAGGAGCTTATCGTGGGAGGAAGTGTTGTGCTTTTTTCATTGTGTTTGTTGTGTACTTGCTCAGTTCTGCTCCATGCAACTTTAGTAACTTTTTAACCCTCTTTTTCCTTTATCTCAAATATTTAAACCTTTAGAATATAGTATAAGATCAGGAATGTCAATGAATGCTCCAACATATAGTATTCAGGAGTTAAAAGTTGAATTGAATTAAGGTATGCAGGTTAAATAATTCATTTGATCAAATAATTATTTATGCTTTATAAAATTTCATATTTATAATATAAACTTTTTTGATGTTTCATGAGAAACACGGGTTGGAATAGAAAATAAATTATATTGGAGATTTAGAGTCATGCTAGCATTGGACTTAACACAGTGTCTTCTGTAATAAACTCACTAGAATTTGGAGATGCTCTAATTTTAATGTATAAATATTTAATTATAGAATATTACAAACATTCTATTTCTTTATTTTATTATAAATTGCATTTATACTCCTGCAACATTTTTTTAATATTAAAACATTAAATAAAAAATATTTTGATATTGTTTTAGATGCATTACCTATCTATTACTCTATTACTATATGTTAAACTGCGACGAGGGGCAAAATGTGCCGGTTTATTACTCACGAAAGTACTCATTAACCTTATTTTACTGGTAATAAAAGGAATGCCCCTGCTACTATTTATGACACGGTGTGCTCATTCCATTAAACAATTTCTTGCTCAATTTCATCGGCGGTCCGAGCACAATTAATGCCTCAGCTTACAGATTTGGTGATTTTCTGTTTAGGTTCATATGATGATGCAATTGTTGTTGTCATCGGAGAACGATGGATTCCTTTGTCCTATTCCACAGTACCCCTTGTATTCTGCTTCAATAACCCTCCATGGAGGCACTCTTGTATGTTTTACTTCTTTTGAGATAAATTTGATGCTATGGAGTAGGTGTAGAAACTTGGAGACTTGTAGTTAGCATTTAGCTGATAAGCTTCAAGTTCAACTGGAGAATGAACTTTGTGATGTTCTGCAATAGCACACAATATGAAATGAAAACTGTATTGTTTATGGGTTAATATGTTGATTCTGATTCCTTCCCTCATTCCAATCTTACTTTCTTGACAATATAAACTAAAGATCAAATCAGCAATTGGAGAAGGAATGTTCCATTCTTCTATCAAGTCATTTTTCTTACAAACTTTATGATAAAAATTTGCATCCTCATTTTGGTCCACTCTTCCCTCTGACATCCTTTCTTTTTTCCTTAAATTTGGACCACAATATTTTTTTACATTTCCTTGATCGGATAGAGCATGACTGCATAAGTTAAAGCTTTTAATATGACAGTAAGTTGATATATACAGGTGCCTTATTTTGATGAAGCAACAGGCTGGGGACTGGAGATGTCTGAGCTCAAAAAGCAACTGGAGGATGCTAAGTCCAAGGGAATTACTGTCAAGGCATTGATTGTTATAAATCCAAGCAACCCAACTGGGCAGGTAACCGCTGGTTGCTATTTATAAGAGCAGTCAAGTACATAATTGTATTTTAAGAGCTGAAGAGTGCTTTGTAAAACCATAGAATAATATTTCAATCCTACATCAGGATGTAAATTTGTTATATAATAGTCGTCATAAATCTTTATAGGTTCTTTCTGAGGATAACCAGCGGGACATAGTGAAGTTCTGCAAGAACGAGGGCTTGGTTCTTCTGGCATATGAGGTATGTGATTTTTCTCAGCCCTGCAGCCTCTGCTGCCTATCATTGCCATTCGAGATTCGAATAGCCTAGAGTCCATTATATGTAAAATAATATTAGACTGTCATCGTATGTCTACTCAGTTTCAGCATTGTCTTCCACCTGTTTATTTATAGGTATATCAGGGAAATGTTTACGTTCCTGAAAAAGAAATTCACTCTTTCAATTTTCAAGAAAGTTGCCAGGTCGATGGGTTACGGAGGGACTGATATTCCAGTAGTATCTTTCCAGTCTGTTTTAAAGGGTATGTTATCTTATACACATTTGTTCTTCTTTCTGGCAAACTGTTATCATATTTATTAGTGACCTATGGTGTGTAAGTTATAAAATGTGAACTTATGAAGCTTTACCGTGGATAAATTCTATTTTGTCAGGCCTTGTTAGAGCCCTTAGAGTGTGGAGCACAATAGCAGATCTTATTTAGTGTGAGGGCTTGGGTTTCAAACATGTTTGTGGCCTGAATTTATTATCCTTGTTTTTATGGATAATAATATTTGTGGACCTCCTTGATTTTATAAAAGAATAACTTTTTTTTTGTTAATTACATGATGAGTAGTATCTTCTTCTATTTCTATCATTGCTAGAGTGTGTTAGTTTTTTAGTTGACTTGTGCATCACGATAAATTGACAGACCAATAGATTATAGTTGTGCTTGTTATCCTTTCTTCGTCAACTCCTAAGATTAAATGTATAAAGTTCTAGTGTAATCAGTTGTGAAAATGGTAAATGAGAAGTTTTGTCTATCCGAAACTTATGATATTGTGAAAATGGTAAGAAGTTTTGTCTATTCTAAGCTTATGATATATATACTTGCACATGTCATATAACAATTTCTTTTCCTTTTGCAAGCGTGAAGGACTTGACAATAAAGGCTTGAGGGGTTCATTACCACTTGACATGTCTCGGCTGCATATTTACAAAATACACAAGTGCTTCACTTTCGTCTGTGAATACCTCTGTTATAGGCTATAGGCCCCCGTAAATGAATACATCTAGCGGTGATTGCTATGGAGTCTAAAAGACTGCACCTTTTTGAGATTTACAATTGTTGCCTTTAATTCTAGCACCAACATGACGAGTGGACTTGCTATCAGCCGATTTCATTCTATTCACTTTGCCAGTAGCCTTTTTGTTATTTAATTATTATTCTTTATATTGTTTCATGATTATAGCTCAACTCTGGTTCATTTTTGTGGACATATGGAGCGCCAAACAAATGATCAAGTAATAATTTGTTACAGAAGAGTGTTGCGTTCTTTGCTAGACACTGGATAAGCGTCTTGTTCTTATTCCGAATGGTATGTCGAACATGCTTTGTGGTGCTAACAACGATTGTAGCAAGGCTTTTGTGGCGCTAACAACGAGCGTACCAATTCTGTTGCATTTTTTTATTGATGTTACACTAATAGGAGCCATGGGATTTTGGTTTATATTTGTTGGAAGCACATTTAGGAAATGAAATGGATCGTTGGCTTAATCATAAGTTGCTATGATTGTTATTTTATTGTCTCTATAGCCCAGATTTAAGACTCAGAAAATATGATTTATATCGAGGCCACGCAGGCATGGGCCTTAATGCTAGCAATGAAGATGAGAAAAAAAAATTGTATCACAGGACTCGACCTCTTAACTTGAGGCATGTTTGGATGTGTTTTTTTTTAAGCACTTCTGGGCTTATAAGTCAAGAGCCAACAGAAGTGTAATGCTTTGTGATTTGTATTTTTTACGAAGTTTTTAAATTTTGAATAGGTAATAAACTTTATTTATTAATAAAGTTTCTTGTATTTTAATAATTTGATTTTTTCCCCCCTTAATTTATAGATTTCAATTATCAAAAAATCATTTGACTTGTAATCAAAATCATCTAAACACATTATTTATAAGTCAAATTAATAATCTAATAAGCGCTGCTTGAAAGGTTCATACTAGATTCAAACTAGGCCCGTGCCTTGCACGGGCACTGATGCTAGTTAACTTAAATATATTTGAACAAATTATTAGCGATCTTATGCTTGTATATGCATAATGTACTTTCAATATTCTCATTCTTTCGTATGCAACCACTCTATATCGATTAGACAATTCAATATTTTATTATACTATAATATCATACTTCATTAACATTTTTTCTTTCAACTATTTACAAATATCGCTGTATTATATTTCTTCGATAAAAGATTTCACTATAATGTATACTTGATAATTATGTATTAATTAAAAAAAATATCATAAGGGCCCTACCGTGTATTTATAATCCTTTTAAGTTTTTAATATTCAGTTATAATAATATGTCATTCATTCCAGAGTATGTTCCATGTTCAACATATATACCTTGTTCCATGAAGATTTTCTTGATCAAGAAAAATTTCACAAAAAAATTACATCTATAAATTTATTGTTAATTACTAAGTACTTGTAGAAGTGGGGGTTGAGTACAAGTACACTAGTTTATGTCAATTTATCAATTTATAAAACAAATATTGAAGCAGTTAATAATCAATAAACAAAATGATGAAAACAACTGTTTGTATATATATGAACGGGTACAAACTTTTTCAACCTAAGACATACAAATAGTCAAATACCTTAGTAGCTCCTCCTGCAAAACTTTGTAGTGACAAACTCGATATATAATACTCTATGTAAAACAAAGCTTCACGTGTTTTCAAAAAAAAAAAAACAAAAAAAACAAAGCTTCACGTATGACCTAATTTTACTAGCTATACATTCGTGAATAACAGTGGTAACCGAGAGTCTATGTACTAAGTTATTTATCAACTAATAAAAACAAATTCAATCGCTTTCATGTAAATAGAAGCTACGTTCCTTCTTACTGGTTGATAGTTATCCTCAGTACATATCTTTTCATCATCTAACTTATCTTTTCTTTTGAATAGTAAATTCAAATTTATCTCTCAAATTTTGAATAATTAGATAAGATTTTCTTTTCTGCAGCTTTGATAGACTCCTCAAGCATACAGATTCTAGTAGTCTAACAGACTCTGATCAGCTTCCTTGTTGAATCATGTCATCATACAAACTTTCATGTATAGAACTTCCACAAAATAAATCCTGATTTATTACAACCTATAGAGGCTACAACCTATACAACTTTTATGCTAATCATTGTTATAGTATTTTGACTATCATCAGTTTTATTCCTAACAATTTTCCCCTATTTATGCTTTATACATAGAGCATAAATACGGGTTAGTGATGTCAAGACCACATATACACAATCAAGCACTAAAACAATTTAAACAAGAAAGATCACATAGCAATGCTTCAAATTCTATCTTCAGGTGGTATTCTTCTAAATTCTGGATTATTTCTCAAGAACTTAGTGAACAACAATTCCTCACCTATTGCCAATGTTTGAATGACTTTTTCTTTCAACTCAATCATCTCATGGTTAAGACACATGATATAATAGTGAAGGGCTCTCAAATTATCAGGCATGTAGTTCTATTCCAATAAGACATCAGTCATAATTCCATCAAGCTAACCGTCTAGGTCAATAAAAGATACATGAGATCGTAAGATAGATATGCTTCTTTATGGATAAGGCTTTTATTTCAATTTCTTCGTATCCTCGTCTTGACATGTGCACATCAGCTTGAATGGAGGTACTTCTGTCTTTTCAATCCTATAAATAACTTTGAGTTTTTCTTCAATTCTATCCAACCAGAACGTCAAAGATTGTCCACGCCTGAATAACTTCTGCTCTTTTGCATAGTAAATAACGAACACATGCTAGTTCCTTTTCCTTCTTGAATTCAAGGAGAGTTTGAAGATTCATCCATCTCACGTTACTAGATTCTAAAAAATACAACAAGTAATCACTACTCCCTCCGTCCCAGTCAATTCTATACAGTTCTCTTTTTGGGCCGTCCCATCATTTCTATACATTCCAAAAATAGTAACTTTTAATAATATAAAACACTATTACACCTACTACTTTCTTCCACTATCTTCATTCTATAATAATATAAACACTATTACACCCACTACTTTCCTCCACCATCTCAAATCTATCATTAAATATAAATGGGTCCCACCATTTCACCCATTTTTCCTCTAACTTTACTCACTTTTTACACTTTTTCTTGGTCTCCGTGTCCAAACCATTTGTATATAAATCACCGGGACGGAGGGAGTATATCACAACACAAAACTAGCTTATTTTGATAAACAAAGTACTTCACACATAGAAAAAATTAATCACACCCATTCTTAATTGAGAAACGTTATAAAACACGCATATGATGTACAAAAAGAAAGATTTTCTATATTGAAACAAATGATTCCTTCCACAAGAAAACGTATATTGTTATCACACGTTCAAAATTTAATAAGATCGATATTAATGTGACGAGGATGCTTGATATTCATAATGATGAAGGTGGAAATAGAGTGGAGCTCGATTAATTAAAAATATTTAAGTACATTCGGATATACTAGAAACACAATTTATTAAACTTTGATAAATTCTTAAATATAATCTTCTTAACATTATTTTTAAATAAACAACTTTCTTAAAACACTAATATTTCATTTCCAGAATAAAATGCAAGAATGTGATAGAACGTAATCTTTTTTTGCATTTTATCGACCACAATTTCAAATATATAAGGAGGTGGCCGTACCAATTTTTTTTTGAAGCAAAGGTGTTAATCTAATAACAAAAAGCCATACGGCATCTACACCAATGATCGAGTCGAACAAACAGTAATTTGCAATCGCCTGTTCTCATAAAGAGACAGTTAAACGATATTTTGAAGAAAATGTATATACAAATACAAGTACCCGCTTCATGCATCCTCGTTGATTTACTGGTACCCTCTTCATCATGCCCTGACAGAGCTATCGTTTGAGCTATCGACCAAAACGATGATTCCATACAAACTTTCATCACCAAATCAAAAACCCCGCTTACAATTAAGAAGCGAAAAACAAAACTCTCACCAGGGAGAGAAAACAACCTTAGATCTGAAGCACAACCACAAAAACAAGAGAAATCAGACTGAAAATCCACCCGCTTGAAAACAGAGAAGAAAGATACCGAAATCTCCGATGGTTAAGAACATGCATGTTTGTGATAAGAATTTCGACACAAGTAATATCTAAGCATCTTTGAACATAGTATAAGATCCTGAGTACCAACAAAGAAACACGTACAAATATCTTCATTGGAGTGTTATCTTTAACAGACTGTGAAAGTAGCTTTGGGGCAAGAAAGAGAGGCTATTCAGGCTACTAAAAGAAGTGCCCTTTCTGAATCCATATCCGAGTTACTCGAACTTCATCCTTTGCGAGGTGACCTCATGAAAAGATGCTAAGAAGCTGAAGGTATGGTTTCTTATTGGATACTGCAGTTGATCCTGATTGCTTCATGTTTATATGATCAAATTAGATTTTTTAAAAGAGAAAATCAAAATCTAACCATCTAATTGTAAATTTAAAATTTTCATCACCAATACTAAAAAAATGAACAAAGTTCTACCACCAATTAATACTTTTATAATTGTATTCTTAATGAGTCAGCTTTTGTGACAAAAAGATTACTCTAGAGTTTTGAAGATTGTTATATTTGACCGGATCTCACGTAAAACAAAGTATAAAAATAATATCTCAAATCATTTATTTATGAAAAAAAATTGAGATCAATAACATCCAGGTATTTTGATATTTTATTTATTAAAAAATGTTATTCATCCAAGATTTATGAGATATTTTAATCATTCTGATACAACACAATCAGATTTAATATATGATCCATAAATTCTGTTTGAAGATGCTTTTCCTTTCATCCTTAGCCTCCTACTACGACAAATTCCTTCATTTCATATCAAAGTAATATAATAAAAAATCATTTGTGGGGCGAATTCCTTCGTTCAGAACAATTATTATTCGAACACAACATGCATCTTTTTTTCTTTGAAATAAAAATAGAACATGCTTGCGGTGCCGATCGAAATCACATTATTAATAGAAGTATCCGAATATGCCGGGTGTTTATCTGTATTCCGCGGAAACTCTGTCACCAATATTTAAAAGGTTTTGTAAATCTGGTTGCCCCGAAAGAGTTCAATAAATGTTATTGATAAATTGAAACAAAATATTAAAATTATATCCACGTTCCTCGCTCAATTAAGATATACACAAGTTTAATAACCTGTCGAGGATAATGCCAATGACAAACCAAGCGTAGCTGTCAGTCAACTTAACAGTTGCACGTTATATATTGCTTCATAGAGATGGCTGTAAGAAAAAAATAAACAACCATGAGCATGAGAACAAGTCACGTGGACTATTTCAAATATTGAACAATCATATAAATTTTAATTCGATATTCGTTAGCATCCACTTGCCTTGTTATAAATACGAAACTCTGGTGAGCTGAATGTTCAATATCAAAATCTGCTCACCGACACTTGATAAACCTTAAAGATCTTGAAGCATGGGGAAATTTTCAGTATTCTCTGTATTTTTAGTTTCTATTCTTGTAGCTCATTGTACTAGTCAGGTTTCTGCAGCAGATACTTGCAAATTTCCAGCAATTTTCAACTTCGGAGATGCCAACTCCGACACTGGTGCATTTGCTGCTTGGTTTTTCGGCAACCCGCCTTTCTTCGGTCAGTCCTTCTTTGGAGGATCAGCAGGAAGAGTGTCTGATGGACGCCTCTTGATCGACTTCATGGGTACGTTCGTGGTTTAGACTGGTCAAACCTCGTAAAAAGTCAAACGACTTATATTTTGTCAAATTGAGTTGCATGACTAATGATATTTTTTTTGATGATCAGCAACTAAATTAGGATTACCATTCCTACATCCATACATGGATTCTTTGGGTGCTGACTTCGCTCATGGTGCCAACTTTGCGGAAATCTTATCTACCATTGCACTTCCCCCGGCCAACAATATCATTCCCGGAGTTAGACCACCCCGGGGACTTAATCCCATCAATCTCGACATTCAAGTGGCTCAGTTCGCACAATTCATAAACCGATCTCAGACTATCAGGCAACGAGGTACACTCCCATATTTCCTCAAGATCCATTAGAATAAATAAATATTCATCAGCGTATGTGTAGACTTCAGAATTATCAGCATCAAATGATCCATACTGAAGATCATCATACTACTGTTCGATTAATAAAGGAATTTTTTTTCAGGAGGAGTTTTCAAGAAGTTCATGCCTAAGGCTAAATATTTTTCACAAGCTTTGTATACTATTGATATGGGCCAAATTGATATCACCCAATTGTTCTTGAACAATAAGACCGACGAAGAAATTAAAGCTGCTGTGCCAGCCTTGATAGCTAGCTTGTCATCGAATATTAAGGTAAATCATCTATAGAACAACCTACTTGTTCTCATGTTATGAAATTTTCCTCACCCGAGGACGAACATTATCTTGTTAACTAAATTAATTTGATGCATATGTACTATTTCAGATTATCTATAGTCTGGGAGCTAGATCATTCTGGATCCATAACCTCGGACCCAACGGATGTCTTCCAATTCTTTTGACACTGGCTCCGGTCCCTGACAGTCAACTTGACAGTGCTGGATGCGCGAAGCGCTACAATGATTTAACCCAATACTTCAATACAGAGTTGAAGAAGGGTGTTGATCAACTTCGAAAAGACCTTCCCCTGGCCGCTTTCACATATGTAGATGTATATACCGCTAAATATTCTCTTTATCAAGAACCGGCCAAATACGGTAAGTAGACTCATCATGTTCCCTAAGTTTTATATTTTTTGGTCATAAGACTTTCACGTCAATTATACTGAATTACAATACCGAAAAGATCGGAAGAGCTAACAAACTTGAAAACATCATTTTACTAATGCTGTTTTCCCTAACTAAATGCTGCAGGATTTACACATCCACTAGAAACATGTTGTGGATTTGGAGGAAGATATAATTATGGAGAGTTCAGCTTGTGCGGGTCAACAATAACGGTCAACGGTACTCAAAGAACTGTCGGACCCTGCGCAAATCCTGCAGAGTACATAAACTACGAAGGCCAGACCTACACTCAGGCAGCTGATCAAATTACTTTTAACAAGATTGCATCTGGAAAATTATCCGACCCTCCTAACTCCCTGAAAAAGGCTTGCCGAAGAGCGTAGATTCTCGACCAACTTCGTTAACGTTTTTTTCAAGAGCAGCTCACCGGGATTCTTCTTTCATTGTATACTTTCTGCAGTACTGCTTGTGTTCTAGTGTTTTTCCGGTCGGTTTTCACGCATCTTTATGATTTGTTGTTCTGTGTTTAAGAAATAAATGCTAAGGATGGACAGCTATCCCTTCTTCAACCGCAATAATATACTCCCGACTTACCAACTTACAGTTGTGTGTAGAAGACATTACTCTGTCTAAACTTCGAAAGCTTATAATTTAATTTAGTAAATATGGCGAGCGCTAAGGGGTCGTTTGTTTCGAGTAATTCTGGAATGAGGAATCGGTTTAGATCATTTCAACCTCATACCCCGTGTTTGGTTGGGAAAAAATTAATTTCAAACCCATTCCTCAAACCCTCAAGGTATAGGTTTCTCATACCCAAAGGGGAGGTGGGTATGAGAGAGGGGTATGAGGAATGAACTTTGTTTACACTATTTTCATTTCAATTTTAAAAATTTAATACAAATATAATTCATTGAACTAAAAATATATTAAATTAATAATTAACTTAATATTTTAAAATTATTAATGTAAAAATATTTTAAATCAAACATATACATTCCAGCACTCAACCAAACACATGATATCAGAAATGATACCTAAACCCCATACATACTTGACCCGATTCCTGATTTCAACCCGATACCATTATTTGAACCAAACGACCCCTAAAATATATACTGACACCCCTTGGGCATGTAATATCAGATATAATTCACAATTATAATTTATTTAAATTTTAGCATCATTTTATTAGTGATTTAGTATTGTTATATATTCATATTTTTTTCATGATGAATTATGTGGTAATGAATTAAATTAAAATTGATTAAATTATATTAACCTATTTTATATTCTCTTATAATTTAGTTTTATAATATTTTTTTATATGATAAATATGTAGTATAAATAATAAATATTTTTATAATCTATCTGTAAATATTTTCCTAATATCAACGTATATTAAGTTTTGATTAATTTTAAATAATAATTTTCATATTTCATATTTCTCTGTTTGCAGGAAAAAAATATTATTTATTTTGAATTGTCATCCTATATATTTGTCTTGGAGCAGATAACGTTAGAGTTAGAAATAGTGATATGATGGTTGGTGTTTGTCTTGAGGTAGTATAAGTTAGAGTTAAGAAGAGTTTTGTAAGTATTATTGATTATATTAGCTTTTATAAAAAAAAATATGAAAAGGATAATTTAGGATCGATTAAAAATATATGTCCAAATTCTACTATTACAAAATATCGCGTATGTTTGCTTATAATTGTATAGTATAGATTTTTTGAAATAAGACTTTTTAGTGTTTTATTTTGACCGTCCATATGAAATTTATTATAAAGAAATAAGGGTGTTTGTATTTTCATAAATGGATCTTTGGCCTATTTCTATTTTTCGAAATAAACATACTTGCTTACATTAAATAGAATAAAATATTGGTACATTTGAGATAAATTCCGGAGCAACATCAAACCGCTCCTGGAAGCCTGACGTAGGATGTGAAGCTTTTGCTAAGTATGACCTACGTTATTCGGAGATCTTTGAACAAGTCTTACTAGCACATCATCAAAATGCTTAAAATAATCAATACGATCTAACACAATTGTATGGAAGAAAAAGGCGTCCCTGAACTCCCCTACATGCATCTACAAGAATTTTAGCATGCATTTCAAAGACACGTTTTTTAAAATTCAGATTCTTTATCCATTATAGAGCTTATTTTAGTGTTTGGTCCGGAAGCGATTGTAGAGGGGGAGTTGAATACAATCGTCACAAAATAATCGCGGAATAAATATGATTTGTATTCAACTTGTTAATCAGATTTTAAATAATTAATATAACAATGTTTAAAGTCGTTATATAATTAAAGGAGGTCAGTTTTAATGTCCACTAAGGTTCGTAGAATAAATTCGACAGGATGTATTCTCGATTAGTGATTAAAACAAACAAGTGATCAAAGCACAGAATTTCTGTGAATATAACAATACACAAGTTTAGCAACTTGATCAAGGTTTACAAGTGATGAACACTTTAGAAATGAAGAATGATGGCCATATTTATAGGCAAACCATTTGAACTTGTAAGACAATGAAAGATAAGACAATTACAATAAGCAAGGTTAGCCAAAACAAAGCAAGGTAAGACATTCTAGTTGCTTTTTAAGAAAAAAAAATGAAGGGCAAGACAAAAATGGACAGGGGAAGACAAACATAGTTTCGGTAGGACAATATATCAACTTGTCTTGCAAGCACTATTCGGTAGGACAATGAAATCAATTGTCTTGCAAGCTTTGTTCGGTAGGACAAAGAAATTGATTGTCTTGGAAGTGCATTTGAACAATAAGGCAGGACAATAAACTTGTTTGTCTTGGCAGTTCCTTGAAGGCTCGGTGAGACAATATTTTAGATTGTCTTCCCGTGTCCTTCAGGGGAACAAAACAGCTCGGGAAGACAAAGAAATTCTTTGTCTTGCCGAGTTGTTATATGTGTATAAAAAGGAATTCTTTTGTAAATAATAAATAGAATATAATTCACTTAATTAAGTTAATTGAGCATATTCATAAGTTAAATCAACTCTAGGGTGAATTAATTTAAAAAATAAAACACACAACTAATATAATTATATGAAAAGTGAATATATAAACTATTTAATATTTAATCACTTTTCTTCTGCAGCAAAGCTTCCGTCTTCTTTAAAACTTTTATATCTTCGTCTTGAATAGTCAATCAATTGAACGACCACCTTTGCTTGACGTTGAATATTTAATTTGAACAGCTGACACACAAATGTACTGTCTGGTTCATCTGTATCTAGCTGAATCAAATATTCTTCATCAATAAAACAATTAAGTTGTGGCTTGTTCGTCGAGTCTTTGTCTTGTAAGTTTTTCTTCATAAGTAGAAACAATTGGAATCTTCTGAGTAAATAAAGTATAGAAATTTTATACCTTCTGAACTCCTGGACGTGTCACAAAAGATTATTTGTGCACTGAGGGTTGAACATATTAATGAACTTCTTTCAGTGGTGTGCAGCAGCATCCTAAAATTCTTCTAACATATAATTCCAATAACTCATTTGACGTTCTTCGTACGGATTCCGGTTAATAGCACTTGCTATTTACTTTGCTTTCTTATCTGAGTTGAGTTGTACATCTTTAATTATAGATAGGCTGAACATATGTCTTTCATTTAGGCTAATTGCTTCTGCTTCCCGCGGCTGCATTCTGGCTGATATTCTCTGAGCTCGAGCTCGAATAAATTCTTTAACTTCATTCCTAATCACATATCCAATATCCATGCTTCTAGTTGCGTCAAATATGTCTCCATTGATATTTACTTTTCTCCAGCCTTTACGTGGTGGAAACCAGCTCTCGGGCTCGAGGTAGTAACAGGCTTATTATTTTGTTTCTAAAGCTTACTCTTTTTATCTAGTCATGTAGCAGATCTAGCGCACCTGCATGAACCCTAAAAACAGATCCTACAATCTTGTTCTACACCTAACAGTTACGTCAGATTCCATAGACTCTTGAAAACCATTGTTATCAATATTAATTTTTCTCGAATACAGACACTAAAGATAAAATAAAACATATCACATACCGTGCCTTGGTTTTGTAAAGTATTCACCTCCTGTATCCCTACCTTCATCTACACATCTCTTTCAAATGAACAATGGAATAGTACATGCTTAACCTATTCATCTAGTCCCAAGCACCAGGAACATCTGTTAGCAATTTGTACTCGTTTCTTTGATAAGGCCACAACTGTTTTTATCACAGACCTGCAAACTTGCCACATAAAAGTCATAACCTCCCTTGGGAGATCCAATGATCATAATTTCTTCCAAAACTCCGCATGTGGCTGATGTTGTTCACCTATCAGTTGTTTGTAACAGTTTTTCACCGTAAAGATACTTTTTTGCTCTAGAATACAAAACCATGAATCATGTTTCACATGCTTTGAAACTGGAATACTTTTATTCAACTCAATGTCTTTGCCTCAGAAAATATCTTGTAGTATTTCTTATCCGATTCATTCGTACTATCAGCTAGTAGATTTCCCACCTTCACATGTTCTAGTTCAATAGGCATGGTAGTTGTGAAATATCCGTTATGCGGGCAAGGTAAACATGGTATTTTCCAGATATTTATACTTTACCCATCCCCAATTCTCCTTCTGCAACCTTGCTTTATAACCTCTTGAGCTTGGTGAATACTTCCCCACATATGGCTTGGATTTTCCTCCAACTTCGCATCTATAAAACTGGTATTAAGATAGTACTTAGCCTTCATCAATCTGGTAACTAATGGATTGTCACCGTTTATTAATCTCCACCCCTGTTTTGCTAGCATTGGGATGTTAAATTTTTTGAGGTCTCTAAAACCCAACCCCCCATTATAGTTGCCTTCACAGAGTCTCTCCCATGTCAACCAACGAATTCCTTTACCACTCCCACCAGATGCCCATCAAAAAACATTCATCTGGCACTGAATACCGCTACATACTTCGCCCGGAAAGAGAAAAAAATTCAACTAGAAGTTAGGTACTAATTGTGTTGTAGTTTTAAGTAGCACTAGTTTTCCTCCCTTTGATAGTTTCTTATTACTCTAGTTTTGGAACTTCTGGCTTAATATCTATGTTAGGAATTTGAATGCATTATTTTTCCTCCTTCCGACATACATTGGGAGCCTAGGTAATTCTCTCGTAAATCCGACTCTTGTACCTTGAAAGGATATCTTCGATATTAATTTTCTTTTGGTATATATAAATAAACGTAAAATTTAAATCACCTAGATCCTCCCAATAAGAAATTTAATTTATATGATTATCTTCAAGTGGAAGAGTTAATTTTAGCAAGTAATTTCAGAAATAATTTTCGTGATAGCATTTTCAAAAAAAAAATTCCATGCAATAGGTGTGTTGAGGAATATTGCTATTCTACTATTTCTCTTTCTAATTCCTATTGCAAAATTAAAATTCGTATGAAGATCGGAAAAGAATTATCAATATTTTATATTCTTTAAAAGCTTCATACTACATTGTTTTCAAAAATCTAATATTTAAGGTGATTTATTCTCTATTTTATCAAATTCTTATTTTTTGTAATAAATTAACTTTAATAACTCAAAAATAAATCTTTCTTATCAGAAATCAGTTTCTATTCAAAAGAAAGATTTAATCTATCAAATCATTAATATTTGCGTTTACAAATATTAATATCAATTTTAATTGTATCGTAAAATATTTTCCCTTCAGTCTCTCAAATTACTTATATTTCAGATAAAAATAATTTAATAATTAGAATGCTTTCTGAAATTATAAAAATTATGATTTATCATGAATCTTATTATTCTAAGTATTTTGGTATCAAAAATCAGTCAAGGGTCTATTCGTTATGAATATATATATTAATTTTTCCGGTTTTCGTATATTTCCTTATTTATAAAAGGAAATTAATTTAAATGCTCAAAAAAATTTCCCTACACTCCAAAGTATTTTATCTTTAAGGGAATACATTTTTATTATTTATTCAAGTCAAAATGTTTGTCAAAATCCTTTTACAAATCCCGAAAAGCGGTTTTCATTATTTTAATTCCGGATAAAATACTTCGACTTGCTACAATGACTTGTGAGATAGATCATTTTTATATGGATATGCATGTTAGGTAAATGTTTCGTAATTTTTCGAGAACTTTTGTCGGGGTTTTTTTATTCTCGAGCGGTTGACTCGATCTTCGACCGAGTGTTTGAGCTAGTAAACTTTGATGAAAAATCACCAAACTTGACAGATCCTCATTTCTAATATTTTGATATTGATCATATTTTTGGTTATATTTATTGGTGGCTTTCATAAAATCGTCATATTTATCAAACGATACGCGACACGTATTTAATTGCAAAATCGAGTGGTTTCTATTGTTTAATATATATTTGAATTCAACTGAGAATTGTGGCATGTGCTTGAATTCCCCACTGACCAAGAACTTGGCTCACAATTGGCCTCATCTCTCTCATCCTCACCATACACTTACATCTAATCTCCACCCTTTATTCTACCTAACCTCTCCTATAAATAAACCCCCACCCATTTCCTTCAAGCTAATAGCCAAAAAGTGCTGAGATTTTAAAAGTATACACTCTCTCTTTCAAACACAAACACTATCTACAAATACTTCTTCTCTAAAACCTCCATTTTTCTACATATATATTCATATATACACAAGGTTTTAGGTTTACAAGCTTCGTTCACCCAACCAAGCTTTTTCTCACCACTCAAGCTCATCCACCACTTATTTTCGGCCTCCCAAAGGGCTGCCCAAATTCGTCCGTGTGCTTAAAATCGTACCGAACCTCTAGCGAATTTTTCCAAAAACTTTTCGACTGTTTGCGTAAATGGTTATATTTTTAACTTCATATATGTGTCTTAACCAACCATTTTATATTATTTATACAAGAGTTTGTGATTTTCATAGATCTACTCTTTACAAAAGCTCTTCATCTTATATCTCTAATAAAAGAGATTTTTTATTTTGAATAAATTATATACACGAACTAAAGATTCGTTATATTTGAGATATATTATAAAAACAACTCTTTATATCATACGATATAATATTCTCTCAAATATAGATAAGTTACTCATGAACAAATATTTGTATCATCTTTCGTATACAACTAAAGATTCGTTATACACCTCGAAAAAGAGGTTTATATTTGACGACGTTAAAAATCAAACATATAGCTTGATTAAATACCCTACTAGCACATTGTGTCTCACAAGCAATAGAGCATCCATGCACTAAACTAGTTACTTTCTGTCTCTTTATAATGGAAATGAGTCCTTCTGCACACAAAATATATAGGCAAGGGGAGATGGGATCCCCTTGCCTAATTCCCTATTTTGGTTCAACATTACTAAACTCACTACCATCTCGAATAAAACTATAAGAGATCGTTTGGACACATCTCATAACTCTTCCCACCCATGCACTGTTGAAACCAAATTAAAGTATCATACTTTTTAAGAATGTCCATTCAAGGAGATCATATGCTTTAGATATGTCTAATTTTAACCCAATCACTCCATTTTTTCTTGATTTTTTTGATGGATACAGTGGTTAATTTCAAGTGCAGTAAGAGTATTGTATGTTGGTAATTTACCTTCGATGAATGCACTCTGATTTTCCGAGAGCAAACTTGACAAACATTGCTTAAGTTGATTAGCCATTACCTTAGATAAAATGCGAAATAGGACATTGCACAATGATATCGACCACAAGTCCTTCATGTGTTGCGGTTGTTTTATCTTCGGTATCTAACAAACCAACGTATGATCAACCTCGTCTCATAACTCTCTTGTGACAAAGAACGTTTGACAAAATTTAACCACATCATCTCTCAATATGCTCTAGTGAGCTTGGTAAAAACCTGGATTCAATCCATCATACCTAGGTGATTTTTCAGGGTACATAGAAAATACCTCTTCCTTTACTTCCTCATGTGAAGAGGTTTTATCAATTTCAAAATCTGCTCCTTTGTGACTTAATTAATTATCTCGTGCTTGGAAATTCAGTCACAGTCGCCTGAAATACTCTTCAAAATAGTCTGTGATTATTTGCTTTATATCTTCAGAATTGTCTTTCCAGACCCATGTTTATCCCTTAACCTTGTCAACTGATTATTTCTTTTCCTCCCATTAGCATAAACTATGAAAAAAATATTGTATTTTGATCTCCTTCCTTGAGCCAAAATTGCTTTGTCCGTTGCTTCCAATAGACCTCTTTCTTTTCAAGGAGCTGCAAGAACTCCTATCGTGCTTTATTATACCGTTCTACTCTGTATCCATCTCGTCGAGATCGATATATCTGCATCTCTTTTCTAGTGTCTTGAATTTTGATTTTCATTCTTCAAGTTTTAAACAATAATAGTCCACTTTTACGACAATACTTCTACCTGCCACTTGCAACCAACTTTCCTGTTTTAGATTATAACATTGCACTTTTTTGATCCACTTATTTTGCATACAGTAATTTATTCAATTGTAGGCATATGATCAGATGTCGATACCTCGATGAGTTTGATAAGAGCTCGAGAAAAGATATCTCTCCATTCTTGGATTACCCAATCCCCTATCAAGTCTTTTTTGAACCCATGTTAAATACCTCTCAGACTTTTTCCATGTGAACTCGTTTCCACTTCCAATATATCCTAAATCACTCGGCCCACTTTCATGCACAGCTTCCTTAAATCCTTCTAACAACACAGTTTCAAGTCTTCGACCTCCTTGCTTTTGATGAACATACTGTTAGGAGTTGTCCCACATCGGTTGTGGGAGGGGTAGAAAGCTAGAATATAAGCAGCTAGAACAACTCCAATAGAACGAGGCCTTTTGGGAGGTGCCCAAAAACAAAGCCGTGCGGGCTAGCCCCAAAGCGGACAATATCGTACTATTGTGGAGTTAGGCTCGCTTAGCAGGCCCAACACATACATCATATCATTAATTGATAATCAAATCTGATATGGTTTGAGAAAATTTGGGTCAAAAACAATTAATATGAAAATTGGTCAGACATCGATCAAATTTGTACTTTATCAGTAATTTATTGGTAAAAACTGAATTAATCGATAAAATTTTTTACTAGAATATTAAAATTTAATATAATAATTTATATTTAATCAATTTTTATTAATCCGGTTTATTATTTTAACTAATTTTCGATTTTTCGATTCTTGCCTTTTACGAGGTGATATACACACGAATACATGAATATTTGACATGTGTTTAATAATTTTATTGAAGTTTTATGTTATCTTGAAAATTTTCAAGTCAAATAAGATAGCATTTAATATTCCAAATAATTGTACGAAAGTAGTACTCCCTCTGTCCCATTTAATTATATACGTTTCTTTTTAACTGCTCGACACGCATTTCAATGCTCTTATAAAATATAGTTCCCTAACTTATTTTTGAGATTTTTTTTTTCTGAATAAAAATATAACATCCAAACTTTAATTCAGAAAAAAAAATTAAAAATAAATTACAAAACTACACTTTACAGGAGCATTAAAGTCCGTGCCGCGTCCCCGTCCCCCAATGTATACAACTCAGGGGGACGGAGGGAGTACAAATTAGAAGAAAAAGAAACTATATTATATAGGATAATCTTCCACTACAGTATTTGTTTACACACTCAAAGTAGGACATACATGTTTTTAGTATTTTTGAAATGAAGTAGAACATGCTTGCAATGCCAAAATTGCATTATTAATTGAATTTTTCGTTCGAGTAACGCGTCTGCTAACGAAGTCTTCGACGGGAATTCTCCGTCACCTCAATTGATTTCTTTATGTGTTTTACATATCTGGGCTACCCCAATTGACTTCATAAATTTTTAGAGACGACTTAAATATTGAATATTAAATATGCATTACGTATCGAAAGTGACTTACTTTGTGAATGTGAAACCGTTTCTTTCCATCCATTTTTTCGTAATATTATCCACATTCTTTACTCATTCCAAATTCCAAATTTATAATCATAATCATCGACGATGATGCAATGAAAAAACCAACTATAGCTTTCAGTCAACTAAATAATTACACGTTCGATATTCATAGATAGAGATGGGTGTATGAAACAATAATTCAACCATGACCAGGAGAACAAGTCACGTAGACTATTAAATCTTTAATTTGAATATTCAAAATTCGATCAATTCCATTTGTCTACTCTTGCCACACTATAAATACACAACTCTCGTAACCTCAAGTTCATATCAAAATTTGCACACCGACACACAATATTTTCATAAACTAAGAAGTCTTTAAGCATGGGGAAATACTCAGCATTCTCTGTTTTCTTACTTTCCATTCTGGTAGCTCAGCAGGTTTCTGCAGCAGATACTTGCAGATTTCCAGCAATTTTCAACTTCGGAGATGCCAACTCCGACACTGGTGCATTTGCTGCTTGGTTCTTCGGCAACCCACCCTTTTTCGGCCAGTCGTTCTTTGGTGGATCGGCAGGAAGAGTGTCTGATGGTCGCCTCTTGATCGATTTCATGGGTAAGCTTTTTATTGTAGTATTTAAATATTGAAAATTTTCAGGTGATTAAGGTTTATCCCGGTCGAGGTTCTGGGCCTGGAGAATTGTTGAGAACAGATAGTCAAATTGTAAGGCTATAAGCCGTATTAGTAAAGAAAAATTGACCTGCGTTACTAATGATATCTTTTTTTTTTTTTTTTTTTTTTTGTGATGATGCAGCAAGTAGCTTAGGCTTACCATTTCTACACCCATATATGGATTCTTTGGGTGCTGATTTCGCTCATGGTGCCAACTTTGCGGAAATCTTATCCACCATTGCACTTCCCCCAGCCAACAATATCATTCCCGGGGTTAGACCACCCCGGGGACTTAATCCCATCAATCTCGACATTCAAGTGTCTCAGTTCGCTCAATTCATAAATCGATCACAGACTATCAGGCAGCGAGGTACACTACCATTTTTGTCATTATCCGTACAACAGATCATCGTACTACAGATAGGTTGACGAAGTATTGGTTTTTTTGCATTCTCAGGAGGAGTTTTTAGGCAGTTCATGCCAAAGCAGGAATACTTTTCGCAAGCTCTGTATACTATTGATATCGGCCAAATTGATATCACCCAAGAGTTCTTGAAGAATAAGACTGACGATGAAGTTAAAGCAGCCGTACCAGCCTTGATAGCTAGCTTGTCATCGAATATTAAGGTAAATCATTTATAGAACAACCTACTTTAATTTGTCAATTATCAGGTAAAATACCCGCGATTAGCTTGTGAACTGAGACCTAATGTTAAACATGTGTAATATTTCAGATTTTATATAGCCTGGGAGGTAGGACATTCTGGATCCATAACCTCGGACCTAATGGCTGTCTTCCAATTCTTTTGACACTGGCTCCGGTCCCTGACAGTCAACTCGACAGTGCTGGATGCGTGAAACGCTACAATGATTTAACCCAATACTTCAATTCGGAGTTGAAGAAGGGTGTTGATCAACTTCGAAAAGACCTCCCCTCCGCAGCTTTCACATATGTAGATGTATATACTGCTAAATATTCTCTTTATCAAGAACCTGCCAAATACGGTAAGTAGACTCGTCATGTTCCCTAATTAACAAACTTTTATTGCCTGTTTATAAATTTGGATTTCATTTGAAATTCTGGATTTAATTAAATAAACTGTTTGGGAATTTACATTTGGATTTCATTTGAAATTTAGACTTTCAAATATTAGTATAAATTAAAGAATTTGAAATGACAATTCAAATCCTGTCATTTGAAATCCATCATTTGAAATGAAATACATGTTTCCGAACGGCTTCTAAAATGATAATTGTACTAATGCTGTTTCCCCTAACTAAATGCTGCAGGATTCACACATCCATTAGAAACATGTTGTGGATTTGGAGGAAGATACAACTATGGAGAAAACAGCTTGTGCGGATCAACCATAACTGTTAACGGGACTCAAAGAACTGTCGGACCCTGCGCAAATCCTGCAGAGTACATAAACTACGAAGGCCAAACCTACACTCAGGCAGCTGATCAAATCACTTTTAACAAGATTGCATCTGGAGAATTGTCCGACCCTCCTAACTCTTTGAGACAGGCTTGCCGAAAAGTTTGAATTTTCGATCAGCACCAGTAACATTATTTTCTCGCAGATGAGAATTCTTCTTTTATTGTAAACTTTGACATGTGCTTTTCTTTTCAGTCAGTTTTCGATTATTTAGCTTAGGCTTGATTTGTTGTTTGGTATTTGGAATAATAAGTTGCTCAAGGGGCAAGGGTGCCCGTATAGCCCTTCTCCAACCGCAATAAAATATGTATGGTGGCTATGTTTTATCAATAAATTTAATATAAGCACATTTATATACACATGCTACCACCGTGCAATTGTGTACTATTGAAGTATCAGGGGCAACTGTCGTCCAAAAATCTAAATTTGACACAGTTTTGTTTCAAATCACTTCAATTATGAACTAAAAAGTGATTTAATTGAATGGGTTGGGACGGTTAATTTTTTTATTTAATATTTCAGTTTAATTTAATCAAATATTTTATTTTGTAAATAAAAAAAGTCATAATAAAATAAAATTCTTTCGATTTAATAAGCAGAAGCCGCCGCCAAGCTGGTGAATTAATTTTTTATTTTCTAAATAAAATAAAAAGAGGACGGTCCGGGACAAGTGATTCGTTCGAATCTTTACTCAATCGAAGCTAGCTACTATTTACTCTGTCTATCTGTAGTCTTTCCTTAAATGAGCCGTTTTAGTGTTAAGTTATCTTTTTTTTTTTGTCATATAGTGTTAAGTTATCTTAGATTCGCTTCTCATGTACCGATTAGATATATTAATTAAACTAGAATAAAATAAAAGAGGACGGTATCTCATATAAATTTTATTAATTAAAAAGGTATTTTACAAATAATTTGTAAGGACTCCTTTCTAAATAAACGGAACAACCCGCATCGATACATAATAAGTTAAAATTAGACAAATTTTAAAATTACAAAATAAATTAATCTAATTCATTCATTCACCGAGGAGTCTGATAAAGTATCCATTGTCAACCATGGATCGTCTTCGCCATCCGAGTCATCTTCTTAAGTCTTTGTTGTCTTTTTTGGCTTACAATCTTTTTTGCAAACACACATTTTTACCACGTCCGGCACAAGACTTGTTCTCTTTTCATCCAACACTCTTCTACCTGCACTAAAAGCAGACTCCGACGCAATTGTAGAGGCAGAAACTACTAATACGTCTCTTGTAATTTTAGCTAAAACTAGGAATTGTAACTCATGATTCTTCCACTATGTTAGTATTGAAAAATCATCATTTAACTCATAATTGTAAGAAAAGAACTCTATATGCATACTAAAACTGGTAGTAACTGACAGAGTCGAAGTGAAAATTTTAGCCTTTTGTTTTTTACTTAATATATTTTGTATCGTGTTATTAAATCTACTGACATCAGAAGTTTTAGAAGGTGCAACAGTTTGAGTTGTGGCAGGAGCGTATAAATCTATAAGATCATACTACAAGGTTATAGAGTTGTTTACATACAAATTCCAATTATATGAGACTCCAAGTAGTTCATAATAATGCTCTAACATGTTTTCTAAACCTTTCTTTCTCACACCAGGATCAAGTAGACATGCAATACCATAAAAATATGGAAATTCTGTAGAGTATTCAATCCATTTAATCTTCATGCTAACAATTATGTCATGAAATTGATCCTTCTCTCTTTAAAATCATGTAAAGTGTTCACAATATTAACACACTCAATGATAACATGATAAACATTCTGTTCATAAACATAAGAAAAAACTATAGCAGCATGTGCAAAACAATCAAGTATGTCACGTACGCTAGATTCCAACTCCAATGTAATTCAGTAACTAAAGAATCGTCAGCTTGATGACTTGGATCTGAATTATATAAATCAGTGATAACTACCTTATATTTAATTTCTTCATTTAGTAATTTAAAGTCGAGTTCCATCTCGTGGGAGTGTCGATAGCCCATTTCTTCGGTCTTAATCCATTATCCTTACACAATTTTTTGTACCTAGATCAGAATGTGCTTGCTAAACTTAAGTATTTAACTATTTTCCTAATTGGTCCTAATAAACAAGTTATTTATGAAATTCCTTTTTTAGCGGACAGGTTAATTATGTGAGCACAACACCTAACATGCAAGAATAGTCCATTTAAAATCGAAGGGATTTCAGGCCTAATATAGTATATACATTTTTTATTTGCCGAGGCATTATCTAAAGATATCGAAAAGATCTTACCAAACAAATTAAATTCCCTAGCTTTTTCTAATATTCATTGTTTTATGTTATAATTAGAGAGTGACTCATCCATAACATCAAAAGCAATAATTCATTTTTGTAAAATATAATCACTATCATTCCAATGAACAGTTGTACAAATATAGGGCTCACCTTGACTCGAAGACCAACAATCACTAGTTAAAGAGACTTAACCAGCAAATGTACTAAAAAATTCATCAAATTTGCTTTAGCACTAGAATATTGTTTTTGTGTGTGCCTCTTAAGTGTGTTTCGTGAAATTCTGCGAAATGCGGGGCTTATAGATGTTTTAATCATTCGTTCTAAATTTTCACTCTCACCGTAAGAGAAAGGTAGCTCGTCTAATGTAACGTAAGTATCATATTCCTGAATCATTCTTTCTCTATTATAAGCAAGAGGCATACCTCCACCGACGGATGTAGTCGTGAAACCACCGGATTTGTGTTTGTTGTAAGCCTCCACCATGACCACCATGTGTCGCAGCACTTTCGTGATTCGCTCTCGTTATTCCATGATGATTCTCCAAATGCCGATTAAGTGTACCCGTGTCGGCTCCCTTACCAAAAGCAAGTGGCCTCGGTGTTTTTCCATTTTAAATACAAAGCATACATCGGACTCCGAATCTTCTGGGATTATTCGTCTTTTTACGAAAAATAATTCCAGACATACGAGAATTGTCTTGAACTTGCGCTACCACTAGCTAAAAAATAAAATAAAATAAATTAGAAACAAATCAATACACAAAAAATAAATTAATTAACAATAAAATTAAAAATAAATACCTTCTTCGGGGACTCTAGGGGGTAGCATCGATCTTGGGGTCGATTCGTGAGATGAAATGGCACCTCTACCTTCTTCCATTATAAATTTTTGAGTGCAATATAAATTCAAGAATTATAGATTAAACGAAAACAGAATTCAAATACAAATTTTCAGGGTGCACAACTGCTGTTTGACAAAATGACAGTAAAAAATAGGGGCTGAGTATGCGAGTGAGAGAACTGAGATGAGAGTTGAGATGAGAGAATGAGTGAAGACATGGCTGCAACATGCGATGGAGTATTTATACGGCACAACTAGCCATTGCAAAATAAACGGCTATGTAACCCTGTTGCTGCTTGTAAAAGCTACCATGGAGAGGAATGTTGGGAAGACTAGCGAGCGCATTTGGCCAGCTATACATGCTGGCACCCGTGCTGCATGGGTAACTTTCAAATTTTGATCATTAATAAATAAATTATATGTGTTTAAATGAATTATTATTTTAATATGTTATTAACGAAATTTGAAACTTAAATTTTTAGTAGTCTAAATATAAATAATAATATCTAATAATTATAATAATATATTACCAGACTAAAAACCAATGACCAACGATTAAATTTCTGGATGTTTACCTTTATTAATACAGTATAGATTAGATCCTAAATATTAGTTGCGGATAAAGTTTTCTCAAACTCGATGGTTTCTTTTACAAATTTCAAGCATATTAAAAATTTGTAATATGATATTGTTTTTTTAGGTAAATTTTTAAATATAAATTCTAGGTACGAACCACCCTACTAGACCCAAACACTCAGTAAATCAAGTATTTATGCACTAGTAGGTGGCAAACACTAATAGAAACATGGCTAATTTCGACAAAATTTAAGTTCGACAGAATCTTGTCAAAATTAACACCTTACGAAAATAATCGGTTGAAATTATATTTGATTGCAGTCTATCGATCGAAGATGTGATCTGTCAAATTTAATCTGCCAATATTAAATATATATTTGATAGATAATTTTGGCTGCCGAAAATAGTTCCAAACAATTATGGAAAGGAAGTTTCCCGCCTCTCATTCATGTGCAGGATAATTGGTGCCTGAAGTTGGCTTAAAATTTCAAATATATTTTTTACAACATTGTATCGTAAATTTAGTCATTTTAGTCCAGACGCAGACGATTGAACATATGTGCTCTCGCGTTATTATGTTTGTGTAAAATAATATTTTGATAAAATGTATTGTTTGGAATAGTGACGGTATATATAGGTATTTTGAAAATGGTATGCCTAATTAAGTATATCTGATTTGAGAATGTCCCTAACCATGAAGTGTGCTTAGCTAAAAATTTAGTTGCATTGCACAAAACAGATGTGTTTATGTTTCTTCTTTATTGTCCCAATTAGGCTACCATGTCCAAATTAGTGTTATCAACCCATGTGATCTGTCAGAATTAAACTCTAGTCACTTTCAACGGCTGTTTGCTTCATCTGTTGAAAGTTGCTTCATCCATCGATTGATTTATAGACTTTATCGATCGAACACTGTACCAGGTTAAGCAGTTGAAAACTTGATCTTCATCCATCGAAAGTAGTATAGCCTTCATCAGTTGAATTACTGTGATTCGTCCGTTGAACATCCTTTACTTAGACAAAATTACATGGCATTATATATTTACAATTAGACATCCTATTCTATCCATCCGTTGATGATTCTTAAGATAAACAAGATAACAATTACAACTGATAAAATGATAAAGATTCTAATTGAACAAGTTCCAAAATGTTTATGTTATCATCAAATTTATTGATTTCTAACAATCTCCCCTAATTTATGACTGGAGAAGATGCAGACATAAATTCTACACTTGATGTTAACAAAACACGAAATAAAACAAAGTACATAATTGAAATACAAGAGATAGAAAATTTACAGACGAGTTTGCTCCTCTAGCCTGAGCAGTTTACTTGTTCCTAGAAAATCTTCTTCTGGACTTAAGTTTTTCTTCATGAATCTCAATCTGCTTCTAGAAGATTCTATAGAACCATGCTTCATCACTGTCTTCAATGTTGAGCTTGGACTGTAGATTCTTTAGGGTCTTGATGCTAGCTCACTTGAGTTGATCTTTAGGCTTGAAAAACCTCATAGTTCCTTCATTGTCCCTGAACTCCATGATTGGTTCAGGTTCATAATGAATTTTCTTTCCAATATAAGGGATCTTCAGTTTTCTTGGCAAACTAGCACCAAAGGTCCATTCATTTCTGATTTCATAAATTCTTTTAAGCGCCATCTGCTTTGCTGGAGTTGTGAAACCACCAATTCTCTTCATTGCAGCATATATCTTGGTAAGTGAGCTAAATCCTTCAGACTTGAGAACTCTGTGTAGAGGCCAGATCACATTAGCTTTACTTTTGTACATAAAAACTAATCTCTCAGGAAACCTTGAAGTTGAATCTATTCCCTTGACTTCATGAAGATCATTCAATTGAAGATCAAGTTCTGAGAATTCTTCAATATTAGCAATGTGGAGATAGTCATCCTTGTTTTCTGGCTCTTTTGCAGGTTTGGGAGTATTTAACATCTTCTTTGCTTTGGTTTTTCCCTTCTTCTTCTTCACAGGTTCCTCTTCAACAACCAGAATTGATGGAATTGGAATATTGCTGAAGTCTATTGGTTCTTTTTTGGGAATTATTGGTTCCTCAAAGAAATTTGTATCTGGATGGACAACAACATTATCCATTACTGAGAGGTTGGATTTTGAGACCTTAACCAAATCTTTTCTCTCATTTTGGCTTCCACAGGCATTCGAGTTCTGGCCTTGAGCCTTGGCTTCTTTGAAATGGTTTCCTTCACAGGTTCCTCCTTTTCATCTTGAAGCTCAGCCTCCAACTCTTTCATTAGTTCAATGGCAAATCTTTCATCAACTTCTTTTTCTGTATTGCTGGCAAACTGTGATTCTTTTTCTATTCTTTCACACTCCTTGACCACTTCCTCAGCTTTAGCAAAGGAGTAATGTGGGTGACTAGTTACAATAAATAGCTTTTGACCTTCTCTGTAGATGATAGCAAAATGAGCTTTGAGAGCTTCATCTGCACATTCTTTGTAGCTCTTGATCTCTTGGCCTAAAAGCTTGAATTTATCTGGTCTTGCAAGAGGAAAGTAGATAGAGCTAGATTCCTTACCAGCTTTTGAGTATCCAGAATTTGAAAGAGTCAGAATTGGTTTGAACTCATTTATGAAGGAGGGCTCACCTTTTTCTTTAATTGAAGGAATTACAATCTCAGGTGTGATAACCTTGAGAATTGTAGTTGAGGTAGGGAATGATGTAGGGAATGTGGCTAAAGGTTGAGAAGAGGATGCTGCTGCTGCTATGGCTGCTTGGAGTTGATCAAGTCTAGCTTTAATTGAATCCCTCCCCTTTCTGACTTTCTGCTCAGCTGGAGTATAGTATGCAAGAAAAATTCTAGCTACCAGCTCTACAAGAGAAGGCAAAGGCTCCATCTCCCCCTTTTTGTTAGCATCAAGTGAAGGAGGCCTTCGGACCGACACTCCAGATGCAAGGAGAAGATGTTGAAAAAGTTCATTTTAAACTCTTTGGTGTTGGAGCATCTCATGTATCCTTCCGTCCAAGTAATTCATTCCTGGTATCAATACCATCCAGCCTCTCTACTAGTTTGTCATTCTCTTGTCAGAAGACTATAATGAAAAAACCACCTTGTTAGGTAACTTCTCATCAATTTGAGCTTTGACTGCGGTCTTGATAGAGACAATTGCTGAATTGAGATGATCAACCTCTTGTTTGAAGAGAAGAGACTGATATTTGTGAAGTTTAAGGTTGTCCAGAGCTTGACTAGCAAGAGTGGCAGTGAGTGATGTTGAGGAAGAAGAAGCATTACTTTCTGAGATGATGGTTGTGGCCTGCCTTTGAATTTCAGCATGAATAACACTCGCTGAAGCATTTTGGCAATTTATCCATAACGGCAGACTCACAGAGGAGGAGAGTCCTTCATCTTCCCCTCCTAAAGAACCTTCATCATCCTCAAACTCTTCATCTTCTTCACCATAGGAGAAATCCTCACCAGCATTTGAAGGAAGATTTGTAATGGCATCTTTGGCTCTCAACATTGACTCTGTGGTGTGAATAAAGTTGAGACTCTTTTCTGTAGCTTGATTATCCATTCTAGAAAAACACAGGTAGGAAGATAAGCCGTGAGTAAAAATCTCGGGGTCAAGTGGCACACTGTCTAGAATAGACCTGTATTCTTGTTAGATTTCTTGCTCACTTGGCCTATCATTGAAACCTGCATTTCTCTTTGTTCTTGCATCAAGGGCTCCCATTGGCTCACCAAACAGATCACCTCTCCCTCACATGTTCTCTCTAAAGAACCTCTCAATTCCTCTCCTTTTTCCTGGCCTAAAGAAATGGCCAGACTCTCCACACCCTCTCCTTTTGCCAGCTACCAAGGCTGCCTCTCTACACTTTAACTCCCTTCCCTCAAACCTAAGAGTGTTTGGGCTATTATGTGATTAACTTCTGTAGTTGTAGAAATAGGAGTTGAAGGTACAACAGTTGTTAATGGATGAGTGTCATCCGTTGAAACACAGAGACTAGCAGCTTTCAACTGATGAATGTTGTTAAGCAGATCAATTGAAGGGCAAACACTGTTCGACGGATGAAGGAGATCCGTTGAAGCAGAAGAAGGAACAACCATTGAAGCTGTAACAATAGAGTCTGTGGTGATTGAATTCATGCTAACTCCTACAGAAATCATTGTTACAGGAGAAGAAATTATTGGAGTTTGATCCAAAAAATCATCTAAAAGATGATGATCAAACTCAGAATTGGGCTTCTCCATGAATTCTAAAGATGGAGAATTTACTAAAGTGGTGTGAATTAACTCCACATCCACAAGGGAGGTGGGGGATTGTGTTTGGGGATTTGAGATAGTAAGATCAAAGATTGAAGAAATATGGATAGAAGATGTAAAAGGGTGTTGTGACTCCACATTTCTTGGAGCCATATCAAGCTGAGTTTTAGAAGTCTCAACCATAAAATCTAGGATTTTAGGTTGAGAAGTGTGTGAAGTAGAGTGCACTGATTTTGTTTTCACCTTTTTCCTCTCATAGGATTTTATAGGTGAAGTGGTGTCCCTCCCCCTAGCTGTGGACTATTTTCAATAGCAACATCCTTTTGGGAGGATGCTGCTAGGAATGAGCTTGAATCCTTATTAACATCTGTACTCTTTTGGGAGACTACATAGTGGCTTGGCTGGTTGACACTCAACTCTCCATCCTTATTCTTGGGGTTTTCTTGATTTTCACCCCTTCCCTCACCCTTACTACCTCCTATCACACTCCCCTCAGGTTTGTGTTTCTTTATTTTTACAACAGGTGCCTTTTGGGAGGCACCTGAGGTTGGCCTTTTAGACTTGGATTTAAAGGGTTGTGCCACTTGGGAAGAATGATGCGGGTCATTGCCAGCATATATTGTGACAGATAGTAAAGAAGTTGGAGGTTGAGAGAGAGTTGAGGGAAAGCCAAATACCTTACCTTCATTCCCAAACTCCATTATTGGCAGGTAGATAACCTCCACAGTTGGGTAAAGATTCATCCTTAAGATATCCTTAAATATTCTCTTCTCCTGCACAAAACTTCCAAGCTAGCATCACTAAAAACCTAACATTGTACATATTCTTAGGCCTATCTACTTTGTCACCCAGCTTTTCACCTATTTCTTGGATCATTAAGCCCCCGAAATTAAAGTACTCATTAGTAAGATACATATAGAGCATCTGCAATATTTGCGAAGTAATAGCAGCAAAGTTACTAATTTTCCCAGAAAAAGATTTCACAAAGGCATCATATAAAAAGCTCCACTCCCTCCGAAGCTCCTTTCTAACAATTTTACCCAATGCAGAAGTAGGCAGAGCATTCATGGCGTTGAGCAAGTTAACAAGTTGAGCATCATATGGTAAACTATCTACATCATTCTCAAGAATTTTAAAACATGCATTCATAACATCATAATTAATAACATGATTATTATTTTTAAGGAGAAAGAGATAGTTTCATCATCACTATTAAACTCAGCAGCGGTGCAGGTTTCTTCCACCACTTCATGATAGATGGTAGGAGTTGAGAGCATTGCATGAGACAACCGACTGGACTTGATGAAGTTCATCATCCTGTGAAATTCTTTTTCTTCAAGTGCCTTAGTGTTGACAAACGTGGCAAAGTTGTTCTTCTCATAATAGATAAAACCAGTAGGTGACTCGTATTTCTTGATGGGTGCCATTAATTTGCAGAGAAAAAGCTTGAAGAAAATTTAGAGTTCTTTTGCAGAGAGAGAGAGAACAGCACTTGAATTCGAAGGAGTGAGATGAAAAAAAATGAAATTAAATTAAAAATCTTAAATACCAACCCAGAAAACTGTTGTGATTGGCTGAAAATTAACCGTTGTGGAGCAATTACTTTTAATTATCACTACTAGAAATATTGGATTAGACATCACCTAAAAACCGATGTCCCGGTTTATTTTAGGCGATGTCTTTGTCGGTGATGTCTATTGTACAATATTAGACGTCGCCTGTCTTAAACAGCATAGACATCTTCTTTAGAAAAGTAATCGATGTCTTGTTTATTATTGACATCATTTATTAAAACTAAATTGATTAAGACATCAGCTCTTCTACTCGGTGTGATGTTAAAAACCCATATGACATCATCTCATATTTTGCACACTATGTCAATAAGCTAGTTTAACATCACTCTCTTTTCAGGCGGTGATGTTGAAAGAATTTGAGACATCTTGGTTTTTAGTATTAGGTGATAAAAGTTTTTCAGATATCATTTATATTTTTTTTCTAATGTAAAATATAGGAAAAACACATCAATCTGTTTAGATTAGCCAATGTGAAAATGCACTTTAGACATCGATTGTTGTCACAGAGGTGATATTTATTTGCTTTGTAGACATCTGCATTTTTAGTATTAGGTGATATTAAAAGGTTTTCAGACATCATTTATGTTGTTTTGTCTAATGTAATATATAGGCATACACATCAATCTAATTGTTTTGACCGGTAATTTTTTGAAATTACACTACTAGAATTTAGTTAATAGACATCGGTTTTTGGCCGATGTCTTTGTGCATCAGCCTCCGATGTCTAGGTCGGCGATGTTAAAAGTCCTATACAAAGACATCGGCCAAAAACTAATGTCTTTGTGACTTTTATCATCATTTTTTAGCTTAAATACTGATGTCTATCAGCCATTTTTATGGTCAAACTACATGATTTAATTGTGCATGATGTAATATTATCTCTACAATACTAATTTAAACATGTGATTCGTAAGGATTTAGATGACATAGACATCGTTTCCTTACAGGTTCCGTTGTCCTAGGCTCTTTTATACATCGGTTATTTGTAATGAACGATGTATATGATAATAATAACATCGTTTTCTTAAAAATTATGTCGTCTGAGTATGTTTTTGACAACAGTTATTTGTAATAACCGATGTATATCATAAGAATAACCTCAGTTTTTACATCAAAAGTAATGTAAGAGTTGGATTTTACATCGGTTTTTGTTTTAATAAGTGTTGTCTTAAGTGTTTTTTGACATCATTTTTTTAAATAAAATATGATGTAAAATAGTGCAATTTTTTGCAAAAAAATTGACAAAAATTAACGAACCCAAAATACTATCCACATCATTCATAGAAACCGGAATACCAATATCCAATATTCAACTATATACAACTAATATACCAAAGGTCAAACTACCAAAATGTTAAGTCATCCAAAAACTCCAAACTACAATAATCTAACCATCCATCGGCAAAAATATAAAGACCTTGTATAATATTGGATATATGACCAAGTCTTGTTTGCGCATAGCCACCACTATTTGCATTTTCAAAGCAAGTGCAAGCGGTAACAAGTTTTCTTGTTATTCCTTATTGACCAACGTAGAGATTGCAATTTGTACTGGCACACAAAAGCAGACCAACACATGATTTTGCTCGTCTGGACTGACCTGGAGATTGCGATTTGCATCGGCAGACAAAAGCAGTCCAACACATGGTTTTGCTCCTCTGACTAATGCCACATGAAGAGGAATAGTGTTGTGCACATTCCTTAAATTTACATCAGCTCCAGCATCTAGAATTGATAGAAAATTAATAGAAATTCATTAAAAGACAAACACAACATAACTGATGAGCTTTCATCATTTACTTAAATAGCTATCATTCATAGATTTTTTTCATCTCTATCAAAGAAATGAGCCTGAGCTTGAGCTTGTACCAGAACACACGGATTCTGCTAAATCTACACTAAATTATGAGAGAGTATACATAATTGTCGACAAGAGTAAAAGAAAACCAGGAAAAATGACCTGTTTATCCAGTGCTCAGACAAATCAAAACCAGATTGCAGATCAGCATGGTCTTGACCCAAGACTGGGCGATCAGATGAGAAAAGTTGTTTCTACAATTAAGAAATGACATGGGTGCAAACATCAACCATATAAGAAAACAGGTAACTAATTACCATGTAAATGAAAGGATACACTTTTGACGCATCCAGTTCTCCCAGGTGACTTCTGATTAGGAATCTATAACCAGAAGTCAAAAGAAATGAGAAGTACTACAGTCAACCAATGTCTTAGGGCAACAACAGATTTTGTGATTACCTTGCTCGTGTCCTCGAGCAAATCCTCGTTAGCTGTAGCAACATCAGGAACTGCAAAAGAAACTTCAACAGGTTTTTTGGTTTGGCAAATCTTCTTGGTATTTATCTCACATTCAGGATAAGTCGGGCTTTTCATAGAAGGCAGTGTACTTTTACAGGGGTCACTATCAGAAAGCTTTGCCCTTTTATTGACTGGGCATGTGTGGTTTGCCTCTGCCCTGTCTCTTATGCCACCAGTAAGTTCAGTCTGTAAGCAATTTACATATATCATGTCCAATTCGAAGAATTAAGCTCTGGAAGGTCAGTCGACAACTTAGCTTTGCTTGATGCTTTTCACAATATTGAAAATCAAACCAAACAACCATTCATGCCCTTCTTGTGAGTTTAATTTCTATTAAGATACTGTTTATAGTTAGGTTAATCTATCTTTCATTCTACGTTCTTGTCTCCCGGATAATCTACATTTTCAGACTTGTCTAGTTGTTTCACATGTTTAAATCTGAACTTGTTTGTGTATGTTTCAAAACAGTGTTGTTACAACTTACAATATCTATCACATTCAGATTCAGTTTTTCATGTTGATCAGATCCCATATTAATAGATCAGCTTAGGTTCCTTTTAAAAGTTTCCGAATCAAGAAAAAGAGATGCCTGTTGTTTTTCTTTTGCATCAAAAGTTTAAAGATCTCAACAAATTACAATTATAAAATTTCTAATAATACTACAAACTATAACAAACTAAAAAGAGTATCAACCAGAAATCTGTTGCATACCTTGGCTTGCAACCCAGGCACCCTAAATACATCAAGATACAAACTTGTAGAAGTCAATTACAAACAGATATTTGTGTGCGTAAATTCAGAAGAAGAAAAAAAAACCATTTGTCTGAAACAAAAAAGAAGAAAGGAAAAAAAGAGTATACCTGGGAAAAACCAAGTAGGCCATCAAAAGATCCATGCTTGATCATACATTCTTCTATATACTCGAGACACCCATCAAAATTAGTATACTCTGAATAATCCTGTAATTTCAGACATATGTTTCGAACGTAATGAACTCATATTAGAATAAAACATATATAAATTAGCGTACTCTGTATAATCCTGTAAATTTAGACATATAACACAAACATATAAATAAAGATTTCATCCATTTTCGAATTTAATGGACTCATATCAATAAACAGATGCTTAGTTTTGACCTCGTTAGGTCGGTACCACTCATAACAAGGAGGGTCAAAAAATCCTTCAACAACATTTTCGCCAGCAGCAGTTAGAGGGCCATCTGGGAATACCAGATCGAGTTTATCGAGAACGAATTCAGGCCACTGAAAAGTAATGTCGTCTACTAGAGATAGAAAGCATTTAATGATTTAAACTATTAATCACAAGGATATGGCTGAAAAGAAAATAGTCAGCGAGCTTTTGTTTATTGAAAAGTGAGGCGCAAAATTGTATCAATTATTATCTGAACTAGCCATAGGACTTTACAGAATAAGAGAACCTTACTGGAACAACTGTGTTTACAAGTCCCATCCTTTATGCTTCAGAAGCAGTACCACAACACTGGCTTCCTATGTTTCCGCCATGTAACACAACAAGCATCGTCTAGATATGTATGTAATCAAGACTCTGGAGATCAAATATTTAGGAACATTTTGCAAAGTCAGTTGCAAAGTCACATCAAACACCAAGCAATTCCACACACACAACAATAGACTTATTACATTAAAAACAGATCTTAAACGAAATAAAAACACATGCTTAGAGACACAAACTCACATCAAAACACCAAAAAATTCCACATACACACACACACAATTAAATTGACAAACCCTAATTTACCACCCATCAATCAATACACAAAATCAATATACAACACCAACGAAATTCATCATTGCATATATGTATGTGTATAAAATCGCAAAGAGAAACGAGAGAGAGAGAGAGAGAGTGCAGAGAGAAATGAGAGAGAGTGTGCAGAGAGAACGAGAGAGAGAGAGAGAGTGCAGAGAGAAATGAAAGAGAGAGAGAGAGAGAGAGAGAGAAAGCAACAAAATTAGACCTTGAGAGGTTGAGTATTAGCTACTTCGACTTTGAGATTAGGGTTTGAAAACCTTCGATTAGGCCTTCAACACCTTCGATTAGGGCTTGAGCAGCTTCGGTTAGGGATTTCAGAGATCCAGGTGCTTCGATTAGGGCTTGCACAGCTTCGATTAGAGTTCTTCGACTCTGAGAAACGAGAGAGAGACGGGGAGAGAGAAAAGCGGGGGGTGTTTTAATTTGAAGTGTTTTGTCTGAATATTGAGGGAGTATGTTATTTTGTCTGATTATGGGGTTAAAAGATTTGGGGGGAACGAAAATTTGGCTAAGTACGGGAAATATTTGGGAAGAGGGAAAAAAAGGGATTGCCGCGTGGTTTTTATTTTTTTATTTAAAGAAGATAGACATTGGTTCTTATATTAACTGATGTCAAAAATATCATAGACATCGGTTAATTTTAGCCGATGATAATACACTCTTTTACATCGTGGCCAAAGTCGACCGATGTCTATACCCTCATGTCTATTCTACTTTTTCTAGTAGTGTTAACACAGCGTCCACAAGGGCATGGTATTTTCTTAGGGTTCTTAGCATTTCCTTCAGCAAAAATAAGAAAATTTTCGACACCAATTTCATATTGTAATGAATCCCTATCTTCTCTAATCCATGACTTATCCATTTTGAACCTACCTGCTGATATATCATTATAATTATCAATATTTTCAGTTATATAATCAATTATACCTATATTATTATAGTATAATGTATTACATACATATATCATCATATACTACAGTGAATTAAACTCCCATATAATATTATCATAATATAATGTGTTATAGTACAACAAATTAATTTTACTCACAAATAAAAGCAATAACACAAGGCAGAGGTGTACTAACAAACACACATGCATATATATATATATATATATATATATATATATATATATATATATATATATATATATATATATATATATATATATATATATATATATATATATATATATAGGGTCTTGCTCAGATGAGAACCCCAATTTATGTGAGATATGAGATCTAATCTCAGCCATTAAAAGTTTAAATATTATTAAATCTTAACCACTCACTTTTGTCTCTCTCTCTCTCATCACACCCATCTTTCCCGTCTCTCTCAGTGTCCATAAACTCCATCTCTAACCTCTCCACCTTGTTCTTCCCCAAACCTCCAGCCACCACTTCCGATCAACCCACCACACCTCGCCGCCGCCTATCTCTCCCCGCAGCCCAACTCTTTCTGTTCTCCCTTATCTCCCCGACGCCAACCTCATCTGCTTCTCTTTCTCCACCACAACACCAGATCTGTTGTCTAAACACACTCCGGCGTTGGCACGCACAGGCTTATACGCAAACACTCATCCGGCGACTCCGGCGGTGGCATTGACTTTGTCGCTGCGTTTTGTCCCAACGATGACAAAAAGCGCGGATCTGCTACCTCCTACCTTCTACCTTCGTTCGTCGCCGCCACGCTGCTGTGTTCGCTGGAGATGCTGACCGTGGTGGTGTGATGAGTGGCGGTGGTGTTGCTTATGTAGTGATTTTTGTTTTTACGATGGTGATTTTAATTTTCTGGTGTTAATCTCTCATTTATTGGTGTTGACTTTTCATTTTTTTGTGGTGATTTTTGTTTCTACGATAGTGATTTTGTTTTGTACTTGGTGGTTTTTTCGATATAAAGGTGGTGGTGGTTGTTTGTAGATGGTGGTGGTGTGATGATTTTTGTTTTTACAGTGGTGATTTTTGTTTTCTGATGTTGATTTGTCATTTTCTGGTGGTGATTTTTGTTTATACGGAGGTGATTTTAATTTTCTGCCGTTGATTTTTTATTTTCTGGCGGTGATTTTATGGTTGCCGGTGGTGATTTTCTGGTGGTCGCCGGAGATGGTGGTGGCCAGGAGGTGGGGGCGCTGGTCAGCGGTGGTTGAAGGTGACAGGTTGTTGAATTTGAAGATGATGAAATATTAAAATATTAAATGAATGGTAAAAGATGAATACAATATATTTAAATGAGTGGCTGAGATTAGATCTCATATCTCATTATGAGATTGGTTCTCATTTGAGTAAGACCCTATATATATATATATATATATATATATATATATATATATATATATATATATATATATATATATATATATATATATATATATATATATATATATATATATATATATATATATATATATATATATATATATATATATATATATATATATATATATATATATATATATAGAACAAATGAATTTTACTGCCAATTAACATGGAATTCAAGTCAATGTACCACCTAATTAAAGAACAAACAGCATATACAACATAGACTCTGTACTGTTCAGATTCAAAATTAAAACTAAAATTAGGCTTTCAGTCCCCCAATTTCAAACCTACCATTTTCAAACTAATCAAATGCAGATTAAAACTCCAAATCTAAACCCCCAAATTAGAACCCCTAAATTGAAATCCCCAAATTAAAATCAGATTAATTATATGAAACAAATAATTTTCAAGTTAAAAATTAGGGTTTCAGTTTGAAACTTACCAAATGTAGATTAAAACTCCTAATTGAAACCCCCAAACAAGAACCCCCAAATTGAAACCCTAAATTAAAATCTATGAAAAGCTAATGCGGATGAAATTCATAGAGAGAGACTGAGCATCATACCTCACTGAGCTTTCGAGCTTAGAGAGAGAAGATAGACCGAGCTTTAACCCTAAATTTGTGCACCGAGAGAGAAGCTTGAGCTCGAGCTTCTGTAGAGAGACGGAGCTTCGGAGATTGAGAGCTGCGGAGAGATTGAGAGCCGTGGAGATGAGAGCTGCGGAGAGATGAGAGCTGTCGTGAATCCTTGCTACGGCCGGAGAGATTCGAGGTGAGAGAGAGTCGAGGTGTAGAGAGTCGAGGTGGGAGAGAGTTGAGAGTGAGAGTTTAGTTTTAGGTTATAGTTTTTGTTTTTTTTAGCTGAAAAGTATTGGGGGCGGGAGAAATTGTTTAAGTGGGGGGAAACATATTTGGTGAAGTACGGGGAAAAAAGTGAGAGGCGCGCATTTTATTTTTAAAAAGGTGGTTGAGACATCGCTTAGTTTTGGGAAATGATGTCTAAACGGCACAAAGACATCGTAAATATAATAGGCGATGTAATAAAACCTTTTAACATTGGTCTCACCAATAACCGATGTTAAAAGTGCGATGTCTATTCCAATATTTCTAGTAGTGAATTAACTCCGCAAAAATTGCACACACGAATGTATGTATAAAGTAGAGGAGAGATAAAAGTAATTTCAACGGCTAAGATGTAGTAAATATTTCGATGGATGAGATAGGCGCCCCTTTGGGATTATTATTCAATGGATGAATAGCAGTTGAAAATATTCAACGGCTGAAATACAAAAATCATCCATCGAAACAAAATATGTACTTTAAATAATATTTCAACAACTGAACTGGAGAGTCGTCCATTGAAATAAAAACAGTACAAGCCTGATTTCTCATCAGTCGAAGTATCAACTAACCAACACAGAATTTTAAGTAACTCAATTTTATAAAACTGAACTTAGCTAAATTTTGGCTGCCAAATAACAGATAAATTCACTAGAAATTAGGAGAAGTCTAACATACCTAATTTACTTACCAACCTTGTGAATGTTGATTCATCAAGAGGCTTTGTAAAGATATCTGCAATTTGTTCTTCACTAGGAACAAAATGCATTTCAATGGTGTCAACCATCACATGTTCCCTTATGAAGTGATATTTGATGTCAATATGCTTGGTTCTTGAGTGCTGCACTGGATTCTCGGTAATAGCAATAGCACTGTTGTTGTCACAAAATATTGGGATTATTGAGAGGCTTAAACCATAATCAAGTAATTGATTTCTCATCTACAATATTTGTGCACAACAACTGTAAAGGTTGAAACAAAATGCTGCTTTTTGCTAAACCAAGGAATCACCCTATCACCAAGAAATTAACAAGAACCTGATGTGCTTTTCCTATCAATTTTGCATCCTGTAAAATCAGCATATGAATAGCCAATTAGATCAAATCCAGAGTCTTTAGGGTACCAAATGCCAAGATTTGGTGTTTGCTCAGATATCTGAATATTCTTTTAATAACAATCAAATGAGACTCTTTAGGATCTGCTTGAAACCTAGCACAAAGGCATGTAGAAAACATAATGTCAGGTCTGCTGGCAGTAAAATATAAGAGAGATCCAACCATGCCTCTATAATTTGAAATATCCATAGATTTCTCATTAGGATTAATTTCTAATTTAGTGGCTGTTGGCATAGGAGTCTTAGCTTCTTTGCAATCCATTAAATCAAACTTCTTGAGTAAATTATAGATATACTTAGTTTGATTTATGAATACCTTCCTTTACTTGTTTAACTTGTAAACCAAGAAAGTAGGTGAGCTCTCCCATCATACTCATCTCATACTGACTTTTCATCAGTTCGGCAAACTTTTTGCAAAGTTTCTCATCTGTAGACCCAAAAATTTTGTCATCTACATAAATTTGAACTAAGATAAATGCCCTATTTACATTTCTGTAAAATAGAATTTATCTACAGTTCCCCTAGTAAAATGATTATCTAATAAAAATTGAGAAAGTGCCATACCATGCCTTTGGAGCTTGCTTCAAACCATAAAGTGTTTTTAATAAAAAGTAAACATACTCTGGAAAATCTGAATCCTCAAATCTAGGAGGCTGACTTACATATACCTTTTCTTCCAGTTCACCATTCAGAAAAGCACTCTTGACATCCATTTGGTATACCTTGAAGTTTGCATGAGCAGCATAGGCCAAGAAAATTCTGATAGCTTCCAATCTTGCAACTGGTGCAAAAGTCTCATCAAAATCAATGTCTTCAGATTGAGAATATCCTTTAGGCTTTAGCTACTAGTCTTGCCTTGTTCTCGGTGACAACTCCATTCTCATCCATTTTGTTTCTAAGTACCCATTTTGTGCCTACAATAGTTCTATTTTTAGGCTTGGACACCAGCTTCCAAACTTTGTTTCTCTCAAATTGATTGAGTCCTTCTTGCATAGCCAAAACCCAATCTGCATCCTTGAAAGCTTCTTCTAAAACCTTGGTTTCATCCTGAGAAAGAAATGCTCTATAGAGACATTCGTCTTGAGTAGCTCTTATGGCTTGTACAGATGCATTTGCATCTCCAATGATCAATTTAAAAGGATGGTCCTTTGTCCACTTTCTTTGAGGTGGAAGTGATTGCCTTGATGATGTGGCCTCATTGTTGGAATTTAAGTTTGCATTTTGAAATGCTCCCCCTAACTTGGACATCTCATTATTCCTAGAGAGATTGGAATTTTGAGATATAATTTCAACTGATGAATCTAAAGGGGTTCCAACTGATGCTTCAACAGTGTTTTCGATGGCTATTTTTTCATCCATCGAAACCTCAAATGTTGAAATATTGATTCCAGCATTTTTAGCATGATCATCACAATCATCATCACTGTCATACAGATCACATTCACCTTCATTTTAATTTGAGATTGTCATAAAATCCTTCATCTGATAAACCTTGAATCTTCTTATCATCAAACACTACATGAATTAATTCCATTATAATGTTGGTTCTCATATTATACACTCTATAGGACTTCCCACTAGAGTATCCAACGAAGATAGCTTCATCTGCTTTGGCTTCAAATTTTCCAAGATTTTCACCTTGATTTCTCAGAACATAGCACTTAAATCCAAAGACATGAAGAAAGCTTATTGAAGGCTTCTTCCCCTTAAAAAGTTGAAAGGGAGTCAAATTTTGAGACTTGGTTATTTAAAGAGATATTTTGAGTGAAGCAAGTAGTGCTGACAGCTTCAGCCCAAAAATAGGTTGGCAATTGAGCTTCATTTAACATGGTTCTTGCACCTTCAATCAAGGTTCTATTCTTTCTCTCTACTACTGCATTTTGTTGTGGAGTTCTTGGTGCAGAGAACTCATGAATAATTCCCTTTTCTTCACAAAATTCTCTCATGACTGAGTTCTTGAACTCAGTTCCATTATCACTTCTGATTCTTCCAACTTTGACTTCTATATTATTATCTAATGCCTTGATGTGATTGATAATGATTTTCCCAGCTTCATCCTTGGAATGCCGGAAGAAAGTCAAGGTAAACTTTGAAAAATCATCAACTATCACAAGACAAAATCTTTTCTTGGAAATGGACATGATATTGACAGGTCCAAATAAATCCATATGTAGAAGTTAAAGTGGCTTCATAATTGATGATAGAGTCTTGCTTTTGAAAGAGCTCCTCTTTTGTTTTCCTTGCTGACAAGCACCACACAATCCTTCCTTTGAAAATTCCAATCTTGGAATTCTTTTAAGCAAGTGTTTCTTGACCAAATCATTCATAGTCTTGAAATTTAAGTGAGATAATCTTTTGTGCCATAACCAACTTTCATCTGAGCTTGCTTTGTTGAATAAGCAAGTGATTGAATTGGACTTGACTGATTTAAAATCAACTATGTACACATTTCCACTTCCCACATTGTTGTCTTCACCTTTGGTAACAACACAGGCTGCATGAGTGAAATTTACTTTAAAACCTTTGCTACAAAGTTGACTAATGCTAAGCAAATTATGCTTAAGACCAGATACCAATGCAACTTAATCAATGATGACATTCTCTTTTGCAATCAAGGCATATCCCATAGTATATCCTTTGTCGTCATCTCCAAAGATAATGCTAGGGCCAGCTTTCTCTACCAACTTTGTGAGCAGGGAAGAATCTCTAGTCATGTGCCTGGAGCATCCACTATCTAAGTACCACAGATTCTTCTTCTTATTTCCTTGCACACTTGTTCAATACAGATTAAGGTGATTTGGTACCCAAATTCCTTTGGGTCCAGATTTGTTAGTCTTAACAACTTTTTCCACAATCTCAGCTTTTCCTTTAGATTGGTTTAACTCAATCTTTGGCTTTGGCTGAGATTTTGGGATAACAGCATTGCTCTCACTAACAGGCAGATTAGACACTCGAGGGATGCACATATTGTTCATACTTTGCATGTGTGAATGAAATTGAGGGTTAAAAGCATTGAAATATGGATTGAACATATATGGCATGCTGGGATGAGAGTAAGGATTATCAGAAAATAAACCAGGCATCATGTTCATAGCAGGCATGTGCAGAATTGAAACAGATGGCATTGAGATAGGCATAGAAAAATTTGAAGTAACCACAGTTTTACAATCGGTAGACAAGTGATTAACACTACCACATTTAATGCAAGTTTTCCTAGGAGCACTAGCATTGGGAGTGCAATTAGTGTGTTTTTTTAACTCCAATTTTACCATTCCTATTGTTTCTCTTCTTTTTTGTCTCATCTGGTTTAATCTCAGTAACATCCATTTTTTTCTTGAGCTTCCTATCAGAATTGTGAGTTTTATTCACACTTTCATTAGTCTCGGAAGAATTGCTCTCCCCCTTACCAAAGTTCTTGTTGACTGGATCATACTTCTTGTTTAAGTTCTTGAATTTTCTTGTCAACTGATGAGCCAATTTCCACAGATAACTTTCATCCGTTGAGCTTTTAGTTTTCAACGGATGATCACTATCCGTATTTTCATCAGTTGAACTTGTATCAGAAACCTCAAGAATTTTCTTATCTCTCTTCCATTCATTCTCAACAAATGTTTCTCTGCCTTGTATGTTGATGATGTTTGTAGGAACATCTCTTCCTGATTTCCATCTAGCAATGATCTCTTGTTCCTTTTTAAGCTGTTTCTTGATCACTTCTTCCCTTTTCAAAACAACCAAAAGATCATCCTTGGCTGTTTGACACTCAGTCTTTAACTTCCCAAACTCAATAAATTGAACTTCTAACAGACTGTTTCTATCACTCAAAAAATTTTTAGCTTCTTTAATCCTACTGTTCTCCTTAGTGAGAGATTTTAAAGGCACATGCAAATGATATAACTCAGTAAACATTTCATTAATAGTAGCATTGCATTCATCTTTTGATAACTCAATCAAGTTAGTAGTGAATACCTGACTTCTTGATGTAGTGTTTTCTTCTTGATCTGAAGAATTGGCCATAAGAGCAAGATTAACAAATTCCTCTTCTTCATCAGAGTCCTCTTCTGCAGCCCAATCATCTTTTGTAATGAATGCCCTTTCTTTTTGCTTGAGAAGCTCATAATATTTCTTTTTGTAGTCCACATTCTCATAGGACCTTTTCTCAGATTTAGGCTTCCTGCATTTATTTGCAAAGTGACCAGCCAGACCACAGTTAAAGCACTTGAATTTTGTTCCATTAACCTTGCTTTTGTCAGGTTTTGAACTACTTCTTTGTGGCTTTGCAGAGTTGAAATTTTTCTTAAACTTCAGCTTTGAGAACCTCCTTGACAAAAAGGCTAGATGTTCATCAATCCCATCATTATCTTCGTCAGAACAAGCTTCTTCAACCATTTTCCCTTTAGCTTTCCTTGATCCCGAGCTCTCTTCCTTGACCTGTTTTACAGTATCCTCAGCTTGAGCTTTTCCCTTGTCCTTGACTTCATCTTCACCAGAAGCAACTAGAGCGCAGATGAGTTTCCTTTCTTTTAGCTCTTTTCTATTTCCTCATCTTGCTCCATTTCAAGCTCATAAGTCAGTCTTTCTAGAGTGTAATATTTAAATTCTTCAGTATTTCTCAAGGAGACAGTCATGGGCTTCCATTCTTTAGGTAGAGCCCTTAAGAAATTTAGATTTGAATCCTTAACCTGGTAAATTCTACTATAAAGCTTTAGACCATTTAACAATTTTTGAAATCTGTTAAATGTGTCACTCAAGTTTTCAACAGCCTTGAAATGAAATGACTCATATTGTTGAATCAACAATTGCATCTTGTTTTCTCTGACTTGCTCATTTTCTTCACAGATGGTTCTGATGGTGTCCCAAACATCTTTGGCAGTTGAGCAACTAATCACACTATCAATCAGTTCTTAATCTAGACCATTAAATTGAATGTTCATGGTCTTTTTGTCCTTGTGAACTTCTTCAGTGTCTTCTTGAGAGTATTTATGGACAGGCTTGGGAATCATCTTGCCTACCATGTCCTCACCATGAACTCCAATACCGGTATATACTTTCATAGCAACATGAGGTCCTTTTTCTATGCAATTGACATAGCTTTCATCAATTGACATCAAGTGCAGATGCATGCTTACTTTCCAGTGAAAGTAATTGTCTTTGTCAAGAACATGAATCTTCACTCCAGCATCTTTCTTTCCCATCTTTCTTTTAGCTGTGTTGGTCTTTTTCCCTGTATGTTGGGAACCTCGCTCTGATATCAATTGTTATTTTACACAAACTGAAAGAAAGATTGTAGAAGGGGGGGTTGAATACAATCTTTCAAAACTTTTTGAAGATGAAGAACAAAACACAAAGTAAATTGCAGAAAAGAGATAACACCAGTAATTAAAATTACGGGTGGATTGTTTGATCCGCCTGAGAGATTTTATATTAGAAGAAATCTGTGGATTGATTACAATTCTCACAGCTGCTAGTTCAACATTATTTCTCTCAAATCACTCAAGCTTTGCTAATCTTTTCAAACAAGAACTATTGTTGCTTCTAACTTGGTTATATATCCCAAGTTTACAAAATTAAATAGAATACAAATTTGCACTCTAAACTAAACTTTGTTGCGCCACATTTGTCTTATGCATGTCTTCTGCATTGCATAAAACAAATGTGTTTTTGTTTCTTCTTTATTGTCCCAATTACGCTACCATGTCCAAATTAGTGTAATCAACCCATGTGATCTGTCAGAATTAACCTCTAGTCACTTTCAACGGCTGTTTGCTTCATCCGTTCAAAGTTGCTTCATCCATCGTTTGATTTACAGACTTTATCAATCGAACACTGTACCAGCTTTAGCAATTGAAAACTTAGTCTTCATCCATCGAAAGTAGTACAACCTTCATCAGTTGAATTACTATGATTCATCCATTGAACATCCTTCACTTGGACAAAATTACATGGCATTGGATATTTACAATTAGTCATCCTATTTTATCCATCCGTTGATGATTCTCAAGATAAACAAGATAACAATTACAACTGATAAAATGATAAAGGTTCTAATTGAACAAGTTACAAAGTGTTTATGTTATCATCAAATTTATTGTTTCCTAACAGCATTATTAAAATATTAGGTACACACTTTGTAGTTTGTCCAAACTTGAGGTACACACTATACAGTTTACTCAAGAACTTATACATAGTACAAGTGTGGAGTTGAATATCCTTACACAAGTCCAGCATATAAAATAAAAGGTCATGTTCCACCTAAAACTATTAGGTATCACTACAACAAAACTGGCATCAGACAACGGACGCTGAAAAAAGTGTTGGCCGAAACAAAGACACAACACTTTATTTTCGTCCTTGAAAAACTGTTGTCTAACACCTACTACTTACAACGGTTAAAAAACTGTTGTTTAGTAAGTTCAATCAGACAACGGTATCTTAACTGTGGTATTGTGTAATTATGCACGTTAGACAACTGTTTTTAGACCCGATGTGTGAAGAAACTTCAGACAATATTTCAAGAAACCGTTGTTGTAATTAGATAAGGGTTTTATTTGTTGTGTTGTTTACGAGCAGTTCAAACAAGGGTTCCATATAGTGTTGTGTGACTGGGAAGCTAACATACAAGTGCTTTTGTAGGCATCGTATCATGGCCTTATAGACAAGCCTCTACTAACTATTAAAATGTTGACTGACGGAATGAATTTGAATAAAATAAATGTACATAAGAGAGTGAAAATATTCAAAACTCTTAACCAAAGTTATAACAAAATAATTAATTTCTTGATAGTCATAGGTCTTTTTGCATTAGATCAAGAATTGATCAAGGAAATGCGAATTTTTCACTCATAAAAATGAAAATTAATTATACAACGGTTTCTTTCCCAAAAAAAAGTTGTCTACACTATTTTTATACAACGGATTTTCCGTGAAGCGTTGTTTGAGCCTAATTTAGACAATGGATTCTCTTACAACGGTATAACTTCCGTAACAATTGTGTCATTTTCAATGATACAACATAGGTGCGTATAAAAATTATTGTCTGTTAAACACTACAGGACAAAATATACCTTTTTACAATAAGACAAAATTTATGATTGACTAGTATTGTTAAAAAATACTTACAAAATAAACATAAAAATTTTGATTTTTTTTATACATGGCTAATATTGTTACTTCTCGACATCCGTACGGTTAGATCATCAAAATAAATATTTATAAATTAATATAGAGCTAATCATATACATAACAATGATTCTATTCAGTACATTTTAAATTGTAAACATAAAACACATACTAATACTTACATCCGAAGAATAAAATTGTCTTGGTATTACAAATGAACAATATATATTTGCATATATGCATAATATAAATATATATTTTAATACAAAGAGTACAAAACAAGAATTAATCAAGGAAATGCGAATTTTTAACTCTTAAAAATGAAAATTTATTATACAACGGTTTCCTTCCCATAAACCGTTGTCTACATTACTTTAATATAACGGATTTTCCCCGAAGCGTTGTTTGAGTCTGTTTTAGACAACGGATTCTCTTACAACGGTATAACTTTCATAACAGTTGTGTCATTTTCAATGATACAACATAGTGCGTATAAAAACCGTTGTCTGGTAGACACTACAAGATAAAAAATACCTTTGTACAATAAGACAAAATTTACGTTTGATTAGTATTGTTAAAAAAACATACAAAATAAACATAAAATTTTTTGTTTTTTTTATACATGACTAATATTGTTAGTTCTCAACATCCGTACGGTTAGATCATCAAAAAAATATCTATATATTAATATAGAGCTAATCTTATACATAACAAAGATTCTAACCAGTACTTTCTAAATTGTAAAACATAAAACACATACTAATACTTACGTCCGAAGTACAAAATTGTTTTGGTATTACAAATGAACAATACATATTTGCATATATAAATAATATAAATATATTTTTTAATACAAAGAGTACAAAAACAAGAATTGATCAAGGAAATGCGAATTTTTAACACTTAAAAATGAAAAAATTTCAGATAACAGTTTCCTTACCATAAACCGTTGTCAACACTACTTTTCTACAAGGTTTTTTCTCATAAACCGTTGTCTCCTACTTAAAACATAACACACATACTTACTCATGTCCTGATTTTAAATTAGCTTCTTGGATTTTTCTTAAAAATATCATACAAGTTTCTTATTTTATAACTATATTTTCACTTCATTAATTACTTAGATAAGTTGGTATTAGAATTCGGTTGGATCGTCGAAAAATGATTGTTCACATATTAAAATAAATTATTCACATACTAAAATCTTTATCTTTTTTTGAATTTTTTATTTTATATGATATCTTCTTATTACAAATGAACAAATATATATTTTAAAAAAAAAAAAAATTTATAAGATATTTTTTAATTTTAGAAATAAATTTTCACACAGTAAAATATTTATATTTTAAAAAATATTTAATATGATATTTTTGTAATCAACTACAAAAAATAAAAATAAAAATCATGTTTTCATAATTCAAACACACATGATATTACAGTATATTAACTTTTTTTATTTATATTATAGTCCTAGTTATTTCAAACTCTCAATATGGGCCAATGTTATCCCTCAACAAAAGTTTTCACTTCCCCCCTTTAGCTCTTAACCCAAATTTTCATTTCCCCCTCTTACGTTAGACCTAAAATTTGTAAGTGAGAGATTGAGATGGGCACCGCTCTTGTTCTACATCTTTCTCTTTCTCTTCCTCTCGTCACTATAATTTGATGTATAGCAGAGCATATTCCTTTCTCCCCTGATCTCTCCGATTCTCCTCCTTCTCTCTCCCTCCCTCTCTATTTGATTTTCTACAAAGCTCACTCAGATCTGTTGTGATGGGTAGTGATCCGGCCGACCAGTTTCGATGGAGGCGTTGACCATGCTCCTCAGTTTAACAACTTATATTATGAAAATGATTTTACTAATTTAATTTTAGTTTTGGGCCATGGAGTTTGTATGTTCAATTTTCTCTCTATTGGTTCTTTTGTATATTTTTGTTTTTTTAATTTTGTTCCAGGATTAATTTAAGCTTGTTATGGGTTTCTTTGGGAATGGATATTTTGTAGATGTAGAATATATAATTATGTATAATTAACATCTTTTATTTGGCCTTTTCAATTACCATGGTTTTCTACTGCTTCTCATTTTCAATTTTTTTGTAGATTTTGTTTACTAGAAGCTAAAGGCTCCATTTTGAGCCAAAGTGGAAACTAGGGGTGCCCGCGGGTCGGGTTGGGCGGGTTATATGTTAAATCCTAACCCAACCCATTTAGTTCGGTTATTTTAATTTTTAACCCAACTAAAGTTCGGTTTAAAATTCATCGGGTTGGGTCGGTTAGATTTTATTTCGGGTTGGGTCGGTTTGGGTTGGGTAGAATAGGTTACTAGAAAATGAGTGCGAGATAAGATCACTTAGTTTTGTAATTTCACAATTTTTCAAGAAAAGTTGAGCTCATCATCGAGTTTGTTTGGCAATAGCTTAGTTCTTATTAACCTTCACAATCTTTTCAAGACAATTGAGCTCATTATCAAGTTTGTTTGCCAATAGCTTAGTTCTTATTAAGCGGAACTCATGATTCGTTCAAACTAGAAATCGTTTCACGCATTTATTATGAATTTAAGTAATATGTGATATAATGTTAGTTTAGATAGAAAGAAACCTAAAATTGTTTCAATAAAAACAAATAAAATATATTAAAATTAAATAAAATATGCGGGTCGGGTTAGAATGGGCGGGTTATAGGCAAAACCCTAACCCAACCCATTTAAATCGGTTTTAATAATTTTCAACCCAATCAAAATTCGGGTTAAATATTTTCGGGTTGGTTTAGGGTTGGGTTGGGTCGGTTAGATCGGTTTGGGCGGGTTTTGATAACCCATGGGCACCCCTAGTGGAAACTCAAAGATTCATAGAATAAGAGGCCGAAGAAGCTAATTTTGGCACATTTTGAAAGACTGCCTGCTAGGTAACCTGTTTTTGTCTAGTTTCATGTATGTGTATAAAATGGAGGGGGTTTGTATTTTTTTGATGGGTTTGTGTTGAATTTTTATTTGCAGTTTTTTTTAATTGTATATATTAAAATTTGCGATCAGCTTTGTTAAATTTGTTTTTGTGATATAATTTTGTTTATGTTACTTGGAACTAACATGAATGGATATAATTTTTAAACTTTCAATTCAAGCATAATTATAATTGTTAATGCTCTGTATTGAAATTTTTACCATGTCAAAGATATTATGATGTTTGGGTGTGAAGGTACGCATGGGGTGTGAATGTATAAAGGGCAGAATTTTGTTAGTTCTAGATAATTGGTGTTTGCAGTTTGTTCTAAACTTCTAGCATGTAAAGTGATACATACATACATACATATATATATATATATATATATATATATATATATATATATATATATATATATATATATATGCAATTTCCTAAAGGCGAGAGCTGTGTATATTGACAAATTTTGTTAGGTCATGGCCTCAGTACACTTGCTTAAGTTCTGATTTGAAACTTGTAAGCATGGAACCTAATAAAAAATTGCAATATTAATACATAGAGACATAATACTAGATTTTCTGATCATTAGATCATTATAACCCTTGTTTTGTTGAAATCATTTCTTGTGCAAATATACATATAACAAAAAGAGCTTAATCTTTTAGACAATTAAGTTTTAGATAAAAATTAAGTATAATTTTTGTTGACTTCCCCTCTCATGTCAGTCTATTCACTATTTTTCTCTTTTTTCATCTAAACATTTGATCGTGGAGAATTGTTCTTTTCTTTGATCATTGCCAAAACGAGCATTGAGTATTTCCTCGCAGAGCTCTGAGATTGTTTGTTTATTCTTATGCAGCAAGTGGAAGTGGTTCACTGGTAGAATACAGTGGTGATTTAGCTGTGAAGAGTTTAAAAACTTTTTGCCAGGAACATTTGCCAAGGCTCTCAAAACATGTCAGTGTGGACCAGTTTAAGTTTCTGTCTAGTGAATAAAAGTCTTTGCCAACAGTGATGCTTCTTTCCACAAAGAAAGACACACTTGTTATCTGTTGTGCTCTTAGTGGTTTATATCAGAAGAGGTTTCCCTCTGTGATGCACAGGTAATTTTTTCACGACGACTAGTTACTTGTTACTTTGTTTATAGTATTTACAGTATTGTTTTTCTGCATATAAATAGTGCAAAATATAAAATGCAAAGATATTATAGTACTTCAAATAATTTTTAGTGACCTAATGCTAGATAAATGCTAGCGTGACAAGGGATGGTTCTGTATTTCTGTTAGGTATAAAGTTCATAGTCCAAATTAATTGGCGATATAAATATATAGCATCGAGACTAAAGCTATCTATTATCCACTCTGTATCTTATTAAGAGCTTTAATTGTAAATGTTTATCATTTACAGAGAATGGATACATACTTGCGTGTAGTGCAAAGGAGATCGTGTAATATGGGAAGAGTCAATCGATGAACGACTATGGGAAAAGGCACGATCAATGTATAAAGATGAGTTAGAAGCAGGGTATAAAACCGTATCTTTGTTGGATGGAATTGTTGGTTGAAATGTGAATATTAGTTGGTGAATATAATTAGTTGGTGGATATTTAGTTGGTGGATATATGTTGGTAGATATTGGTGATTGATATTTGGTTTGTACTTAGTTGGTTGTTATGTTGGTAATGAAAACTTTTGTTTACCAATATTTGACATTGTTAATTATATTGTCTAGTCTAGTTTATTTGATACATGGTTTTACTTTTAACTAATGGGACATGTAAAGGGCCATTGTTACAAGTTACATAATACAATGGTCACTGTGATAAAACTATTGTCTATGATACTTTAAACTAATGAGACATGTAAATGACAATTGTTATAAACAACATTATACAATGGTCACTGTGATAAAAGTATTGTCTCAAACCCTACAAACAACACAATTTTAAGATAAAATCGTTGTATAAGACATATACAAATAAGTATATAGTAGCAACAAACCATTGTCTAAATCAATATTATTCTACCATTTGGAACAAAAACCGTTGTAGAAGATCTTTCACACAATTGTTTCATTATATAAACTATTGTCATAAGGAGCCTTACACAAGTGACCACTGCTCTAAGCCCGTTGTACAAGGTAGTAAAACACGAGCCTCTGTAAAGAAAACAATCTTGTCTAATTACTCTTATTAACAAGTAGATATATCCACAAACTGTTGTGGATAGTCCTAATAACAACACGAATCTGAAATATGACAGTTGTTGTTAAATGTTTATAACAACACTTTGTTAAATGATTCCGTTGTTGTTTCCGGATATAACACAACACGCGGTCAAACATAAACCGATGTGTTTCATTATCTCACACAACGGTACGTACCGTTGTCTGAGGCGCGTATCAGACGGCATCGCAATAGACCACGGTTTTCTTTGGTATCAGACAACGGGCAAAAACGCTTGTCTGATGCTGTTTTTGTTGTAGTGTATAGAAGTCTTAGAACCCTTACCTTATTTCTAGTATTAGTTAAGGTTCTGCAGCAGAACTACACATGAAAAAAAAAGTCTTATTAATGTATTATATTTTAAAATTATTTTTGAACACACAAAGCCATGCAAAAAAACATATCTACGTAAAATATAGGGTTCTGCTGCAGAATCTTATGTTGTGTTTGGTTGGGAAGAATGGAATGGAATGGAATGAAATGAGTAAAATTACTTGGAACTAATAGAGATAGGAGGGAAATTTTGGAATAAATTTAAGTGAGTGCAAAATTGCTATGATGAGATTTGAGAAGAAATTGGGGATAGGAGAGAATGGAGTATTCAATCTCAAATTGAAGGTATGATCTCTAGTACATAATGTAAGGAATAGAATGGAGGATTGAATCAAATTTGTTAACAATTGCCCATAATATAATTCATTTTTCATTCCATTCCTTCCGGAATCATTCACTCCAACCAAACACGACATAGGTGTTTCATAATTCTATTTTAAATATTGATTCTCTTGGCGACCCTATAAAATATTATAAGATATTTTATACGGACTATTAATTATATGTATGTATATATGTATGCATGTAATGTAATTGTTTATACGACTTAGTCTATCTGTATTCCGGTGAACTTAATCTGTTTAGATGAATCTTGCATCTCAATTAGTTGTGCTAAACAAGAGACTAGTGCATACAACGATCAAATTTCATAGCTCAACAAATCCTACCAATCAAATCATTACCAAAGGTCAAATATCACCGAGCATTGATAGCAGATGACTGGGTTATTCATAAATCATAAATGCCTGCAGGCTGCTGAAGACATGATCCGCATTACATGACTGGGTTGAAACGAAACATCATAAATTATTACTCCCTCCGTTTCTTTTTTCTTTTCTTGTTTCTAATATCGGTACTGTTCATAACATGAGACAAATTACTAATTTACTTCTAATCTATAAAACTAAATATAGTCATGAGTGATCTTGTTAGATTCGTATTCACGAGTACTTTAATACGATGAAGTTTTTATATTTAATACTACTACGAAATTAAAGATATGAACGATCAAAAGTGTGTGTTGGCAAACGTGAAAAGTACAAACAGGTATTTAGAGACGGAGGGAGTAATTCGAATGCCCCGAATGCAGCCGAGCCAGGTCAATGGCCATCTCCCGCTTCGACAAAGTATTTTCTGTGACATGTGAGCACATCTGTCCGGTGCGGGCGTCTCAATAATTTTAGGATCTGTTGCTGGATTTGAACGGTGTATGTAAGTTATTTTTGTATTATTTTATTAGATTTGATAACAACGTTATATTCAGTAGTAACATTTTTAATCTTTTTGAGTGTTGCACCGTGCAATACTAACTTTATACTAACTTGCACGTGTAATATACTATTCCCTCCTTCCCATTTTAATTGTCCACTTTGCACAAATCACACAAATTAAGAAGTATTAAATGTGATATGTTGTTATCATTGCCATGCATTGGTTATACAAATATACTACTAAGTTTTCATTCATTTTGGTTAAAAATCAACATAGTTTGCATTGTAAATAATGAAAATTGTGTGAACTAGTAAATGTTAACATTGAAACTTGTTATAATTTGTATTGGACAAAGAAAATGGACAAATAATATGGGAAATTTTTTCTTGACAAAGTGGACTATTAATATGGGAAGGAGGGAGTAACTTTTCCTCGCTGCAATACTACTTTTCCAGAATAACGTAAAATAGTACTGCTTCCGTCCTAAAATATTTTTGTTCCAGTTCTTTATCATGTCTGTCTAACACATATTTTTGATCATTAATATTTTTAATTTCATATTTTATTAACTATAAAAATTTTATCCTATTAAAATACTCGTAAATACGAAACCAACAAAATCAGATTATATTTAATTTTATAGATTAGACGTAAATTAGTAATTTGTCTTATGTTATGAACATCCCAACAAGCTTTTCCACACTAAGAGAGTATGTAAATATATATTTTTCTCTATATATAGAAAGTTACTTATGGGAAATATCAAAAATAAAAAACTTTATAATTTTTTTCTGAATAAAAGTATATATATTTAAAAAAAACTTTTTCCTAAAAAAAATTGTTCGTCAAAATGCCTCCTTATGAAGTTAGTTGAATAAGTTAAAGTTATAATTTTTTCATGTCACTTGTACTTGTAAACGTGAAATAACATTTGTTTTTTTGGATAATTTTGTTCTATAAATAATTTATGAGTTATTAAAATACAATTATAATAATATGAAAAAATTTGATTAATTATATATTTGAATGATAATATTAAGTTTTGTCATATTAAATTATAAAAAGAAAATTGTATATTCAGGAAATATCTGTAACCATAAATCAGTTTCAAATTTAATAAGCAGGTTGAGGAAAACAGGCTCCGTGGCATCCTTTAAAAATGTTTAATGTTCTAGAAAGTAGTGAATCATTCGTTCGAGTGCTGAGTTTATATTTATTTGAAATGGAGTGCTGAGTTACTTGCAAGAAATCAGATTATTCACAATATAAGAAATCTGATACGGTAATCTCTCTCTCTCTTTTTTTTTTTTTTGAAGATTGATACGGTAATCTTTTAATAATAGATCTTCGATATTATAATTAAGGTATTGTTTGACATTATTGAAAAATACGTGAAAAACTGTCTGTTTTTTTTTCTAAAACCAGGTGAAAAAATATTTGATCAATCTAAAAACAATTTTTCCCTACCTCGAATAACATGACAACAAATTATATTTATAAACTGTCAGTGCTAATAAATTCATAAACCTTTTCGGTTTTAGATAGTTTACTAATTATTTCCTTTTCTAAAAATACGGCCATCAGAAAGGATTCTTACCCTAAAGTTCTGACCATCTAAAAGGAAAATCTGATTTTTAATACTTACGAGAGTGTATTCGATTGGGATTTTAATGAATTGTTTTTAGTTTATGGATTTTAATAGATTGTATGTGATTTTAATTTTATGCGGATTCTTGATAAATGTCGCAGAGTTGATAGGAATTATACACAATGCTTCAAAATCCCATGATTTTAGTGGGATTTCAAAAAACTTAAAATACACTGAAAAATGCTACAAAATTCATCATTTTATGAAATCTAAAAATTACCTCAGCATTTGAATACCATCAGATTTTAATGGATTTTAAACAGTTCCAATTGATTATCATCGGATTTTAAAGCATAATTTGAAATCCCAATTGAATACCACCATATTTTAAAGCATAATTTAAAATCTCAATTGAATACCACCAGATTTTGTAGCATAATTTAAAATCTCAATTGAACATCTCAAAATTTTAATGGATTTCAAACAATCTCAATTGAATACCCTCGAATTTAATAAACAAAAAAAAATATTTTAAATTCTCAATCCAATACACCACTCTTAAATCAGAATAAATCGGAAAGGGAAATCTCATTTTTAATATTTAAATCAAAAGAGTTCTAGAATAAAGATAAATACTATTTCAAATAGGTTATGGATTATTTCCTTTCCTAACTAGGCAATCCTAAAGGAAAGTTGATATTACAAGAATGGCCTTGAGCAATGTTCCTTCCTTTTAATTTCATGTCTATTGCAAATATTAATTAATTATTACTACTAGTACAAAGCCAACCTAAGCAAATAATTAATCAACCTTTCAACAAAACTATATAAATATTTGATAAAAATTCCTGAAGCTCCGCAAATATGGGGACGATTATTGTATTTTTGTGCAAATATATATATATATATATATATATATATATGTATGTATATATATATGTATGTATGTATGTATATTATAATAATAAATACTACTATGCTTACCCGCTACGCATAGACATATATGATTTTCGTAATATGAATCTTTAATTTAATTTTCATAATTATTGTTTTGTAAATTAAATATAAATATGTTATTAGAAAAAAGAAATTCACATATTACGTTGACAAGCCCTTTTAACACTACATACCACCTAATTACAACTTAAATTTGTCTGGATAACAGTTTTGTAAGGTTAAGGTGCTATTTTAATATACGTCTAGTTGCTTTTTTTTTTTTATACTCTATTATCTTCCACTTAAATTCTTAATTTTGTATTCCTTTTTTTTTTTTTTATCTTTCTTACATCTCTATGAAGATATGCTTATAGATTTTAGTGGTTCTTATATATTTTGTACCATGATTTCAGTCAAAAAGGGGTTTCAAGTTTTGAGATGACAAATTATTATAGTTCTCAACTTTTGAATTCAAGAATATTACTCACATAATAATGGAAAAGAGGAAAACAACTTCTACTCAAGAAGACATTGTGCATGAGAGGAAAAACACAAATACAACATATCATGTTTCAGTACTACAAATGACAAAAAAAATCAGAAGAAAACTTAAATTATTTTTGCTTTCAAACTATTTAAAAACATTGAACAATACAAAATCAGAACATTACAATAGCTTTCCCAACTACAAATAGAAACACATTTGCGATATGATGTAACCTAATAACATGTAAAAGTAATTACTCCTTTTATCAAAAACCGAGCTTATTCAAGTGAAAACTTATAAACAAAAAATAATCATGATTCAGACATGTTTAGAACTTTTCATTTTTGAAATAATTTCTTGAAAGACGTCTCTAACCTGCAAAAAAAAAAAGAAAAAGAGAAAGACTTATGTCAAATAAATCATCACATAATCTATGTGTAGAAAACTGAAATATCTCTTCACATATAACTCAAAGTCTAAAGTTTAGAAAAAAAATAATTAATTTTTTTTAGAATTTATATCAAATAGTTAGGCTACACAAATAAAACACAAACATCCATCTTAAAAACAAAAGTTAAAGAAATATTTATCAAACAACATTAACATAAAACTAAATATTATTCTTAACATATCAACCATCATTCATAAATTAACAAATCCAATATAGAATATGATATCTATTGAGAATTAAGTCATAAATCATCAAAATCATTGCAAACCATACTTGCATTTATGTATATAATTTATCAAAAAAAAATATTAAAATTAAATAAAATAAAAAATATTCTACAACCCGAGTCACTATATTTAAGACCTCTGCAACACTTGCACAGTGAAAAATAGGTTGTTAGATTTAGAGCATCACACGATCATTCTCACCGCTTTTTTCCTTTTAAGATACAAAAAAAAATCAAAATAAATGATTAACGACTCATAAGTGTTATTAACTTAAGAAAGAAGACTAACTAGTGGCAACCAATTTAAGTGTTAAAATCCTTGGTCCACTCAAGGATGCTGATGACATATGAAAATTATCCAGAATAACAAATTAGATTAGCAAAGTTGAACAATTTCATTATGCAGATGGGTCGTGTTTTCAAAGTTATTTGTTCTTTGGAACATTCTACCAAATACTTCATAAAATTATCATAATTCTCACAACATATAAGAACAAAATTTTATTTTTCAAAATAATTATACCACTGATGATCCACATTCCACATCACAAAGCAGATCAATATAGTTGCTATTTCGTCGAAAGACTTAAAGAAAAAATATTACAATTATTATTCCATAAATATAATAGAAATAAAATGAGTTAATATACCTCAATATCACTTCTTTTACAAAAATTAACCTGAAAATTAAGAGAGAGGTAGATAGAGAAAATTAGAAAAGTAACAAATCTGGAAATGAAATCGATTTTTGAAAAGTGAAATACCTTTGCTCCGGAAAAAGAAAATATCAAATGTATGAAACTCAAAAATACTTTCAATGAAACATCTGCGAAAACAATCAAGAGCAATATTTTAAACTTTTGCGAGAGACGGAGAAAGAGAGAGACATATATATGAGAGAAAGAGGGAGAAATAGATATAAAGTGGGAGATTCAAATTTAAAAACAAAATGAAGAAACAAAGATAAGGTTTAGAAGTATTGTATGTAGAGGAAAGGATCGAACGACACGTTCGGCTTCTTTTAAAATCGATGGATGTAAACAATTGCGTGTATAAGTCAGAGCTGATCAAGTGACATTTTAATGTAAATACCAAATTTGTAGAGGGATATATGGATCATTTAGTAGCAAAACAGGCAACAATTTTTATAATATAGATTGATATAAAAGAAAATTACATTATCATTTTAATTTATACTTATTTTATTCTTGTAAGTTGTGAAGATATTCGTTTCATTTAATCTTGTTGTAAATGTATTTTTACCTAGTTTTGATGTATTCATAATTTCATTCGAGGCATCCTTTTACATTATATTATCACATATAAATTTGAATCTTATGTTTTACATTCTTAACTTCAGAAGTAATATATATGTCCTCGAGGATTTTAAGATTGACATGTGCACCTAATCAACATCCATATACCTGCAAAATATTATTTTGATAATTAAGATATGGGATTTTCTATGGTGTGCCCAAGGGCACACAATAGTCCCTAACTCCAATAAAAATAGCTTCTTTTGATTGGTGGATGAACAATAAATGATGATGGCCCCCCTGCATTCACATCAACTCCACCAATCAAAATAAGCCATTTTTATAGAATTTAGTGTTTATTGTGTGCCCTTGGGCACACATTAGAAAGACCGTTAAGATATAAGTCTCAGGATATTATCAAGCATTGTAAAATATGATAAACAAAACATTTAATGGACAAGGCAAGCTAGTAGTAGACTAACCAATTGAGGTTTCTGATTCTCGAGTGAGATAAGTTTGAAATCAAGGTTAATGGACTCCATATAAATTAAATGAAAATCTCACCTAATTTTACACAATATAAATCTATTTTTTACTAAGTAGTGTAGAATATAGCTAAAATACCCTCATTAGGTTTATAAAATCTAAAAAAGACATCATCACTAATATAAAATAACTACATAAACATAATCAAATAGGAGAGTTAATTTTATAATTGACAAGATACTCCACATCTTTTATATTTGACAAGAAATTATTTTTATGATCTATGTCAATACAAAATAAAGAGTAAGAACATACAATACAAAAATATATTCGAATATAGAACATACTTTATCCTCATGCTTTCTTCAATAACTTTTCAAATTCATCAATATCCTACACAAAATAAACATATAGATGATTCAAAAAGAAAAAATTTTCTTGATCCAGAAATTAAAAATAATATCCACTTACATTCCTTTGTGTATATCACATAGGTGCTAAAAACCATCAAAAATCTTTAGAGGATTTTAATCAAATAATTAGTCCACAAACATTTAATACATAAATCATCTCAACATTCTCAAACGATTTTGATCAAACACCTTTTTATTATAAATGAAAGTATGAATATAATAATACAATATTAAAACTAATAAAAATTCAAACCGTATTTACAATAGAGGAAAGAAATTAATATAAGCATATGTGAGTACTTTAGGAACTAATAATTGAATTTTAATCTACAATCATTTAACATACCTAAAAATTAATAACAAAAAAAGTATTTTGCATGAAAATTTGAAAATCATGAAACAAATATTGTTAAATGATGAGTGTATATGAAAATTAATCATAGCATATGATTTATGTAAGTCTAAATGAAAAGACAACCCTATCTGTTACATATGGATGATAACTCAACAATAGAACAGGACAAGTAAATAACACTACGCCTGCACCGGAATCGGAAGATACGAAGACAAAGGTTGAAGAATCCATATTCAGTCTTGAAGGAATAAGTTCACTGGAAGAAGTTCATTAATATGTTCATGCCTCAGTGAAGAATAAAGATTGAAGTATTCAAGATTGTGGAAGCAATGAAGATGTTGTCCAAGTACTCGAAAGATTTCAGTGCAACCCCCGAAGCAAGATATTTCTATATATCTTGGTTGGTTATTTATAATCAACAAACTGAAGCATAAACTAACCCGAAACTGACTGATTAATGTTTGCTGACAAAGACGGTACAATGTTTGACTTCAATGTTAGTTGCTTGTGAACCAGACCAGTGCACTAAGCGTCAACACGTACGGAGTTATGCAGAGTATTTATCAATCGAAGAAATTGATCAAGTCATTTGTTCCTAAGCCAAGCCAAGCCAAATGTCTAGCCTCTGTAAGCTATGCCAAAGCTTACTGCTCAACTGCAAGCTTCCACAGAAAGCCATATCTGGAAGTGACCTATTTTATATGTGTGCACTTATACATTTGTATATGTACAAATATAATTATATAATTATATATGTATATTTAATTAAATATAATATATATAATATATATGTATATATGTTTTTAAACATATGTATATGTATATTTATATGTATATATATTTAAATAAATATATATGTATATAGTATATGTATTTATATTTTACATAAATATTTATATATATAAGCGTGTATATATATTATATTATGTGCATAAATATATCTATATTTTAAGAGAGTTATATATATATATCTTTATATATATATATTTATATTTATATTTACACATAGTTATATGTATATTATATATATTTAAATATATGAGAATATATTTAAATATATGTGTATATATATATATTACAATATGTTTATATAAATATTATATATATGTATATATTTATATAGACTTTTCTTTATATATTTATGTTTATAAATAACTATATATATATATATATATATATATATATATATATCTATATATATATATATATTTGTATTTGTATTTACATATAATTATATATTATATATATTTGAATATATGAGAATATATTTAATTATATGTACATATATTATTATATGTTCATATAAATAATATATATATATATATATATATGTATATATTTATATATACTTTTATTTATTAATATAAACACAACATAATATAATATATTATATATTATGCATGCATGGAGATGTGATGTCATCTGTCTACTATAACCTAGAGTATGCATGTGCATGTGATATCATGTGTCCTAGGGTTTCACTGTGAACACAAGGAATGCACCAGCTAAGAGGAAGTCCCTGTTGTGGCGCAAGTTACATGTTAAGATGAATATCGACTAAGGCATATACACTGTGATCATATTGGGAGTTTGTGGCGCAAGTTGGAGTTGGCTCCACATATTGGGAGTTTGTGGCGTGTATATATATTATATTATGTGCATAAATATATCTATATTTTAAGAGAGTTATATATATATATCTTTATATATATATATTTATATTTATATTTACACATAGTTATATGTATATTATATATATTTAAATATATGAGAATATATTTAAATATATGTGTATATATATATATTACAATATGTTTATATAAATATTATATATATGTATATATTTATATAGACTTTTCTTTATATATTTATGTTTATAAATAACTATATATATATATATATATATATATATATATATATATATATATATATCTATATATATATATATATTTGTATTTGTATTTACATATAATTATATATTATATATATTTGAATATATGAGAATATATTTAATTATATGTACATATATTATTATATGTTCATATAAATAATATATATATATATATATGTATATATTTATATATACTTTTATTTATTAATATAAACACAACATAATATAATATATTATATATTATGCATGCATGGAGATGTGATGTCATCTGTCTACTATAACCTAGAGTATGCATGTGCATGTGATATCATGTGTCCTAGGGTTTCACTGTGAACACAAGGAATGCACCAGCTAAGAGGAAGTCCCTGTTGTGGCGCAAGTTACATGTTAAGATGAATATCGACTAAGGCATATACACTGTGATCATATTGGGAGTTTGTGGCGCAAGTTGGAGTTGGCTCCACTTATTTATATTAGGAGAGTGTTATGGCCAAATATCAACTCGGAAGATGATTGCGTTCACCTCGCCTTAATCAACGGGCAAGCTCGATCTTCGGGATCATCTTCGCCTACTTCATGATCCTCGCCATCTATATGGTCCAGGGCAGAAGGTCCAGCAACAGATGAATCCGGGTCATCGAGCTTCGCCTACTTATTCCTTCGGACCTTCGTCATAGGCATGTGTCGGCCTCGCGGCCCAATGACTGGCGGTCCGTCTTCAAGGAGTCCTCGCCCTCTGTGATGAGGCCTCGCCTAATGCTTACCTTCCTCGCCATCAGCATGGTCCAGGGCACAAGGCCCGGCATCAGGTAAGACCCGGTCTTCAGCCAAGTTCTCGCCCGATATGGAATCTCGCCCTTAACGTGGGTCAAGTCACGCGGCCCAGGTCTTCGATGGGGTCCTCGTCCTCAGCTATTGAGTCCTCGCCCAATACGCTTCTTCCTCGCCTAGTGCGGAATGGACCAGATACGCCTGCTTCTCAGGCCTGATTATTATTGTTTTATCTTGGGCCCAGGTCCACCATTAGCCTCGCCCTAAGAGAGGACGGAGGGCTAGCCCATACAGCTGAGTCTGAGGAGGTCCACCTGGGCTAGTGCTAGTCAGCCCACCTAGTTCCATGCTCCTCGGAGGAGGCTGGGCTCCAGAAGCCCACGTCCGTCTGATCTAAGGCGGTGGCCCATCGCTGGAACCAAGGAATGAGAAACCTATTCTGATTAGGTTACTTGTTCCCCAAGAACTACGTCTGGCTTGATCCCTATAAATAGGGTACGTAGGCACATTGTTTGGGGAGAGGTCGCAACCCTTGCAAGAGCGAATACTCCTTCGATCTTGTGAGAAAACCCTAATCCCCCAAACGATCCCAGCCAAAACCAAAATCACCACCCATACTCCGTCGTCCGCTGTCATCGTCCACCACAAGTTCCAGCAACCCTCCCCGAATCTTGTTATCACCAGATTCCTCCGTTAACAATTGGCGCTAGAAGGAGGGGCTTTTTGACATCTATTGGAGGAAGGATGTCACATGAGACGAAGCACGACGCTGTCAATCTAAGAAAGGGAAGGAAGACCTCGGAGACTCCGGCTACCAATCAGCTACCGTCGCCTCCCTTGACATCCGGAACCAGCTATCCAGAACATCTTGAAGGAAAGGATATTCAGAGGACATGGAGCGCTGGACATCAGTATTATTATCAGGAAAGTTCATATTCTCCTTCTCTAAATTTGTGGTTATATTTTCTATTTTGATATTTGCGTAATAGTCCTGGAATCGATGAGATCACTCCCAAGACTCGGGGGTAGCAATGGTACGTTCCCTCCGACCACACTATCATGTAAGCATGCTATTAACAACAAATTTAGAACCTTTTGTGTATCTTTTTTCGAATCTATATATTTGTGTCTTGTTTGGAGCGTGAAGACCAGGGACAACCTCCCTGCTGCTTTGGAATTCGTCTTCATGTGTAATCGAGGCACATGTTTGACACCATCGGGATGCCTGGACAACCATCTTCATAAGATGGTTCAAAAGAATTCCTATGCCCTGGTGGCCCGTACTTCCGGTAAACCATCAGGAAGACCCTCAGGGGTGCAGCTTTGGAAAACCCTCAGGGGTTGGAGTTTTTATTCGAAAATATTTTTTATTTGTTCGTCCCCAAGTGCGGTGGAGAGCGACGACCCACCTACTTGGATGCCTGGGATCTAAGTGGATGATGTCCCTACTGTCCCAGAGGTTTATGTTCCCCAAGTGTGGTGGAGGGCGACGACCCACCTACTTGGATGCCTGGGATTTAAGTAGATGATTTCCCTACTGTCCCGGAGGTTGTTCGTCCCCAAGTAAGGTGGAGGGCGACGATCCACCTTCTTGGATGCCTAGGATTTAAGTAGATGTTGTCCCTACTGTCCTAGATGCCTGGGATTTAAGTAGATGATTTCCCTACTGTCCCGGAGGTTGTTCGTCCCCAAGTAAGGTGGAGGGCGACGACCCACCTTCTTGGATGCCTAGGATTTAAGTAGATGATGTCCCTACTGTCCTAGATGCCTGGGATTTAAGTAGATGATTTCCCTACTGTCCCGGAGGTTGTTCGTCCCCAAGCAAGGTGGAGGGCGACGATCCACCTTCTTGGATGCCTCGGATTTAAGTAGATGTTGTCCCTACTGTCCTAGATGCCTGGGATTTAAGTAGATGATTTCCCTACTGTCCCGGAGGTTGTTCGTCCCCAAGTAAGGTGGAGGGCGACGACCCACCTTCTTGGATGCCTAGGATTTAAGTAGATGTTGTCCCTACTGTCCTAGATGCCTGGGATTTAATTAGATGATTTCCCTACTGTCCCGGAGGTTGTTCTTCCCCAAGTGTGGTGGAGGGCGACGACCCACCTACTTGGATGCCTAAATTCTAAGTGGATGATTTACCTACTGTCTTGGAGGTTGTTCGTCCCCAAGTAAGGTGGAGGGCGACGACCCACCTTCTTGGATGCCTAGGATTTAAGTAGATGTTGTCCCTACTGTCCTAGATGCCTGGGATTTAAGTAGATGATTTCCCTACTGTCCCGGAGGTTGTTCGTCCCCAAGTAAGGTGGAGGGCGATGACCCACCTTCTTGGATGCCTAGGATTTAAGTAGATGTTGTCCCTACTGTCCTAGATGCCTGGGATTTAAGTAGATGATTTCCCTACTGTCCCGGAGGTTGTTCGTCCCCAAGTAAGGTGGAGGGCGATGACCCACCTTCTTGGATGCTTAGGATTTAAGTAGATGTTGTCCCTACTGTCCTGGATGCCTGGGATTCAAGTAGATGATGTCCCTACTGTCCTGGATGCCTGGGATTTAAGTAGACGAGGTCCCTACTGTCCCGGAGGAGGTACGTCTGAACTCTTTGTATTCTGAACTCGTTTTCAGCGAAAAGTCGCGACTCTTCAAGGGAAGCCGACCGTTGAGTAACTCGGAGAAGCTTTGAAACGAAGAAGAAGAACCTCGCCCCCTGCTACAGGCGAGGACAAAGGAAAAGACGAAGTAAGTAAGCAAGAATAAGACGCAAAGACCAGAGGCACAGTCCTCGCCCGTTGAAGAGTCCTCGCCCTGAATGCTAGCGAAGCAATGTTCGGATGCATGAGGACGAAGACTGCATATGAGAACAAGGGAGAACTTCACCTTTTGCTAAAGGCGAGGACGAGGACACTCGGATAAGGGATATGCGTGAAGTGAGAATGAAAGTAAACAAGGGGAAGGACAGTCCTCGCCCTCTTAGATTTCACGAGAAAGAATATTGAAGTCCGCGCCCCATCAAGGTCCTCGCCATATCTGCCTATCTCAAACGTAGGAAAGCAACCAAGGACAAGAAGAGTCCTCGCCTGATATCAAAGACCTCGCCCTGTGCAGCTATCCTAATGATGAGTGGTCAAGGGAGGGGTGAATCCTCGTCTTCATTTATGAGCATACAAGGAAGAATAAAAATAAGAGGCTAAGAGCCTCGCCCGAGGATGGATCCTCGCCCTGTGCAGCTATCTTAAAGATGAGTGGTCAAGGGAAGGATGAACCCTCGAGGTGCAAGCAGATATAAATATTCTCAAAAAGACATGGCGAAGACGATGAAGCAAGATAAATTAAAAGCACGGGACTACAACAGCAAAAGAGTTAGAATTCAAATACAACTGACAAGGCCAATTACAGAGAGCTCGCACTCCAAATGTATTTAGGACTTTTCAAAATAAAAAGTTCATTCTTTCTGATGCTCAGTGGTGATGGCCTCACCGTCGCCCTTGTCTCCTGCCTCGCCCTGTGTGGTCTCGCCACCTTTCTTGGCCAACGCCTCCTTCTCTGAAAGGATCTTCATCTCAAGATCCTTCCTCGCCTTCTCAATGGCGGTAGCATTAGCCTCTTTGAAGCCCACCATGAAAGCAGGAGTAGAAGGGGCGAAGAACGTCGTCCAGTCGTAGTCAGGGTCCGCAGCCAAGAAATTGATAAGATATTCCGAGAACCCAAGGCGGTATGCGTCGCTCAGCTCCTTGGATTTGGAGGATTTCTCGCCCTCGAGCTCAGACTGGAGACCTGCGATGGTAGAGTTGGCGAGGTTGGCGGCTGAAGTTGAGGACTCAGTGAGTTCATTGAGGGTATCCTGAACATTCCTGATCTGGGCATCCCTTGTCTTGATATCATCTTTGTATTTCTTCTGGAGGTCTTTCAGACGATCCGCGGACGTTGTTGCCTCGCTCTTTAGCTTCGTGTTCGCCTTTTCCAGCTCTGCTATGTGAGCATTTTTGGCGGCAAGGACGTTGAGGCCCTGAAAAAATGCCTCGTCCAATCCTAACTTGAAGCCGTGTTCAGCTTCATCAGCTTTCTTTGACGACCAGACTTTGACGTCCACAGCATCATAGTTGTCTTCGGCCAAAACACTGAAGGCGACAGACACAACAGAGGGGGTCGACTCCTCGCCCTTTCTTGGTTTCTTTTTTGAGGCTACAACTTCCTCTTCGTTCCCCCGTTTTTGCTTGTTCCTCGCCCTCAATTCTTTCTCCGGTGGAGGGGTCTGGTTCCGGCGAGGAGTAGGAGTGGCATTCATAGAGATGGTGGGGCGAGGCTGAGAAACGGGGACTTGCCTGCCAGCAAAAGGGTTATTACCAAAAGGGAGTTCGGCCATCTTTCCTGAAAAGAAACCAAGTGTAAACATTAGGCAACGAATATATGATTGGCAAGGAACATGTATGAAAAAAAAAAAAAGTAAAGCGTGGAAAAGATAAAGGGCGAGACGCAAGCAGACAAAGGGCGACGCTTCTACCTTTACCAGTCAAGGATGCTAATGACCTTTTAAGGCACTCTAGAGCTTTCTTCGACCTATTCCTCTTGTCGAACTTTATCAGAGGGACTTGGCCAAAACCCTTGTTATAAAAGCCATATTCGCGAAGCGATTCCGGAGTAACAATCTCGTCGAGCTTCTTCTGGGCGGCATCAAGATTGTCAACAGCCTGGGCACGAGTCAAGAGCTCGCCCTCGAGGTCGGTTTGTTGAGGTTTATCTAATAAGGAGTTAAAGTTAAGTACAATCGTCACAAAATAATCGCGGCGGAATAATCTGATTTGAATTAACCTAGTTAATCAGATTTTAATTAATTAATATAACAATGTTTTAAGTCGTTATATAATTAATAAGGTTCGTTTTAATGTCCACTAAAGTATTAAAACTTTATACCTTCGGGACTTCTGGACGTGCTACAAAAGATTATTTGTACACTGAGGCTTGAACATATTAATGAACTTCTTCCAGTGGTGTGCAGCAGCATCCTGAAATTCTTCAGACATATAATTTCAATAAATCACTTGACGTTCTTCGTACGGATTCCTTCAATAGTACTTGCTATTTACCTTGCTTTCTTATCAGAGTTGAGTTGGTACCTCTTTAATTACAAATAGGCTAAACATATGCCTTTCAATCTCCCCCTATTTGTTTGTTAACATAACATGCAAATTTTCGAGAGGATAACTCAACTAACTGATAAGACAAAGGATTAAACATGAATTGTAAATAGCAAAAAGTTTCTGGTATTTCATTAAACATTGACCAGAATTCAAAAGATTACAATAGATTACAAAAGGATGTTCTTTTTGAACATATATTACAAATCCCTAATGAATCTAAAGATCAACTTCTCCTTCTTCGATATCAGAAGTGTGAAGGATAGGAGTTGATGGTTCTTCCCTGGTTGGCACTTCAGATGTAGTGGATTCACCACGCTTCATTCGTTCCTTTGCCAGAGCCAGTTGATGTAGCACTTCCAAATCCACAGGGTCTTCGCGGAAGTCTGATGGCTGAGATTTTGTAACATTTTTCATCCTTCGAAAGTATTGAGCAACATTCTTTCGAGTGCAGTAAGCAAGAATCACATCATCAGCATCAGACTTAGCTTTAGAAGCAAAGCCCTTGGTTCTTAAAAGAGTGGAGGCAAGAGCATGTTGTTTAGCTGGATACTTTGGCAAGGCTTCTTCGTTGAGATAGACAGTGCTGAAGATCTCCTTGTGAACGAACTTAACACAATAAGGATTCCTGACAACCTGAGGACTGTTGAATACAGCTTGTTCCAGCAGTTTGTCACGAAGAAGTTCATTCAGGTTGGAGCTTCTCCTAACCTTGTTTCGAAGCACCCAGAGCTCAGATACAGAGAATGATTTCAGAGATTCGACAGATAGTCTGAAAGAACCATTCCTCTGTGTATAGACAATTAGCTCCCATTGCTCTAGCAAATTGTTGACCCCCACAGTCACATAATTTAATTCCAAAGCAAAGGCATGCATAAAGACATCCTCGTCAGGGTTTACCTCTCTAAGATCATAGATCAGAGATAAGAACTTGTTGTCGTCGAAAGGCTCCCTTTGAGGTCCATTAAAGACTCTTCTTGCAATGTCCCAGCTTTTTCCTTCTTTCCTCCTTATATCAAGATTCTTCTGCTTGATTGCAGCATCATAGATTTTCTGTTTCTCGATCTTGATTTGTTCTTCTGTGATCAACTTGTCCTCTAGAAGTTTTTGGAAATCACGAAGCTTACGCTTCCTAGCTTCATTTTCAGCTTTGAACTTCCGGACATTCTCCTCATGTTCTAGGTCAACAGGTTCTTCATCCTGAAACAAATAACCCTCATCAAATTTACCTTCTTCTTCTTCTGCTTGACGATAGGTAGCATCGAAGATGTCATCATCATCCATATCCTGTGGATAGTCATCATAACTATCAGAATTGAAAACATTGTCGGACTGATGTAACGGTTCTTTGCCTTTAGACTTATGAGTTTCCTTGTCAGGGGCAGATCCAGAAGTGGTATTATCCTTGTTGCTTTGATTTGAGCTATTGCCTCTATCATCCCTGTCACCTTTGTCTCTATTCTCCCCCTTAGTTGAGGGATCCTCTCCGGAGGGTTGATCATCAGACTTGTTGGAGTTTCTGAGGAGTTGATCTAACTTGCTGTCGATGGTCTCAAATTTGGACATGTAAAGCTCATGATTAGACCTCATTTCAACAGCCAAGTCATGGATTTCCTCTTTAAGCTCATCCCTGTAAGAACTGGATGGCCTCTCCTCAGTTTTCTGTTGCAGGGTCACCAACTGTGCACCCTTGAGCTTCTCGTTCTCAGCAATCATTCTGGCAAGCTCAGCTCTTAGCTTTGCCATTTGTTCCTCAAACAGAGCAGGGTTAGTGTGTGCGCTCACCTCACGTACACTCAAAGCTGTTTCACTAGCCTCACGTGCATGTGTATCGCTCGGTGTTTGCCTTACATCACTTTTTTCAGTCACTCTTCCCGCTGTACCTGTATATACTACCAATGTCCCCTGAGATGGGTTCAAAGGTAGTGGAGGAACAAATTGTCCTCCGGAAGCCTGTGAGGGCAGATTAACTTGCATGCTGCCAAGTTCCGCCTGATCAGAAAAGAAAGGGAGATCAGCAAAGTTTTCATAAATAATACATTGATTTTGAAAATCTGTGCACTCAGTAAACATAGTAACCTGTGTATCTGTTTGGGCTGGCACTAGCGTGAGTGCTAGCGCAGTGCTTGACTCTGTACAAGTTACCGCGGCCGGACGGTCAATTTCAATGGCCACATCCTGTAGAGAGAATGGGTCCAGAGACTGTTTATCTGCCATTTCAAAATCTGAGCCTTGTTGGGAAGGCACAGATGAGGCTACAGTTGTCTCCAAGGTTTCCACCCTTTGCTTCTTTGAGGGAGACAGAGCTGTGGGTTTATTCATTAAACTACTCGAACTCCGTTTCCTCGCAACTTTACGAACAGGTTGCATTGAAGTGTTGGTTGATGTGTTTGGAGAAACGAGAGTTTGTTGAAGAGAATCTTCAGCTAGGTTATGAACCTGTGTGTTGTCAGGTTCATTGCTGGTAGGCTGGAAAACAAAATCAAGGTCACAAACAAAATCACAACCATAATCTGACGTATCAACATTAAAATTAGATGATAAGTTAGAAAGTACCTGAGCTACCTGTAGGTCCTGACGAAAGGACTGCAGCTCTGGGTTGATAGGAGAGTCAGAGGGAAGGGGTTGTGAGGTAGATTGTGTTTGTGGGATGATTTGGGATTGTGTTTGGTGTGGGAGAGGTTCAGATGAAGATGGTTGATGCTCGAAGAGATCATAATCCAAATTTTGATCTTCAAATGAAGGGTCAGAGTGTTGTTGTTGATGGATAGGGGAGTGATATGATGATTGGTTGGATGAGTGGTGTGAAGATTGTGCTTCTTGGGATTGTTGAGGTGAATGCTGCTGTTGTTGTTGTAGAAGTTGTTGTTGATGATGTTGTGTAGGTTGTTGAGTCTGCAGGGGTTGAGGTTCTTGAGGTTGCTGCTGCTGCTGCTGCTGTTGTTGAGGTTGAGGTGGATGAGCCACTTGAAGTTGATACGGTTGAAGAGGAGCATTGAACATTTGAAGCATGTGAGGAGTGGTGATTAGTGGAACATTGGCAAATTTATTCTTGTTATCCAACTGAGTCATAAGTTTGGTGCAGGCACGAGGAACTTGTGCCACAGGAGAGTTGGAGTAGTGTTCCTTTTCAGCGTCAGTCATCTTATCATTTAGAAACAACATGATAAAGCGAGGATAAAAGCATGCAACCTTTGCGTTCTGTTCAACAGATCTGTTCCTAAGAGGCCCTAACTTGGAAAGAATGGCTTGAAGAATAAGCTTTCCAAAGTTAATCCGACGACTATAAACAATGCTGAACCCAATCTTCTGAAGCAACGAGGTTATTACATTAAAGTTCTTACGAGTGGTTGGAGCAAACACTTTAGCCAAAGTGTCGAAGAAAAGATCCCACTCAGGCTTCAGATTGCCTTTCAACATTCTAGGCAAATTGATCTCTCCCTGATATAAGATTGTCTCGAAGAAATTGGAGAGTTCAGCTTCGGTAGGGAGTTCAGCAAAATTCTCCCTTGGAAACCCCAAAATCCTATTCACATCATCAGTGCTGATAGTAATCGTACGCCCTCCGTGTATATCTCCAGAAACCCGATGATTATCCAACAAAGTAGTATTCAGGGCTGTCGAGTAGAAGTCCTGAATTGGCTGTATCTGGAGGTCTGCATGAGCTGTAATAGCAGTGCTGACGAGCGACTGGCTATTTAGAAACCGGACCCACGGCCTAAAACGTGCCAAACTTGCCTCGGGGTCGAAGAATCCATTCAAGTTCGTCTCCTCAATTACAAAGCGACCGGCCATTTTTAAAATTAAAAATTGAATTAAGTGAGAATTTTTCAAATAAAATATTAATTTTCAAATTTCTCACAAATTTCAATTAATAATTAAATATAAATCAATTAATTAATTAATAATCGAATTAATTGAGTAAATTCGAATTAAAACTTAATTAATCTTAAAATGGCTCAAACTAGTCTCCAAACAATGTCTTAGCACCCACTAACTTCAAAAATCCCCAATTATACTCTTAAAACCCTAAAATTCGAAATCCAAAATCAAGGGTTTCAAAAGCTTTTGATTCAAACTCCCAAAAACTGATCAGAACAGGTAATCCACGGCAAGAGGGTCACGGAACCGGTACTAATTTGCACAAACTCGGTCTAACTCGCCCTAACTCAGTTGAACTCAGTGAACTGGGTTTCGAAAAATCAAAAAATTCGGCAGCAATTCGACTAAAACCGTGATTTAAATCAGTAACAAGCAAGCGTTTAGGCTTGAAATATGTAACCAGCAAGTTATTTGAAGCAAAAACTTGAAAAACTTGTGCTTGAATCAATGGCAGTTCGGTGTATGCGTGTAAAACAAAGTGAAGAAGATGAAGTGGGGCGGTATGAGATTCATTTGTTAAGTCATACGGACTTGGGTTGGTCGGTATGACTTTCCTAAGGAATGTCATACCGAGCTCTTGAGAAAGTCATTCTCGAGCAAGCGGTATGACATTCTTAGAAAGTCATACCGAGAAACTAAATGGAGGGGTGTAGAGAATAGCGGTATGACTTACACAAATAGTGTCATGCCGAATGGGAAGTGTAGAAGAAGCTACAGGCGGTATGGCTTTTTCTTGAAAAAGTCATACCGCACTCTTAAAACAGATTTTTATAAAAACAAAATGGAATATTATGATTCTTGATTAATTAAAAACAATAAAACCTTTTGCACTTTTAATCAAAAATCTAATACACATAATATATAATATATTACACATAAATTTTGTAAAATTCAACTCTAATTAAATATAAATACTTATGAATTTAACTTTAATTCATTAAACTGAATTAACTTAAAATCAAATATTTATGCTTAATTAATTTTGAAAAATACAAAATAAAAACATATAATTATCTAAATGCATAGAGAATATTACAGGGGAGTATGCAGCACTTAGAAAATTATAGAGACAGATATGAACATGCATAATTACACATAAAATTATCAGATAATTTACAAACAATTATATAAAATCTAATAAAATAGATATAATTACACAGAAAATTCACAAAAATATATAATTATATGTAAAATACATATAAAATATATACAAAGAGAATCATGGCATATTTAACATCCCTAGCTCACAAACCAACTTAGAGAAAGTGGATTCATCAAGTGGTTTAGTGAAGATGTCTGCAATCTGATCAGCTGTGGGTACAAAATGTAACACCACAGTACCATTCATGACATGTTCTCGAATGAAATGATACCTGATATCTATGTGCTTGGTCCTGGAGTGTTGCACTGGATTGTTTGAAATGGCTATAGCACTGGTGTTGTCACAAAATATTGGAATTTTGTCGACAGAAATACCATAATCATTTAATTGATTCCTGATCCAGAGAATCTGAGCACAGCAACTTCCAGCAGCTATGTACTCAGCTTCAGCAGTAGAAGTGGACACGGAGTGTTGCTTCTTGCTGTACCAGGAAACCAACCTACGTCCTAGAAATTGACAACTTCCAGACGTACTCTTTCGATCAATCCTGCAACCTGCATAATCAGAATCTGTATAGCCGGTTAAGTCAAAACCAGTATTCTTAGGGTACCAAATACCTAAACCAGGTGTACCCTTAAGATATCTAAAGATTCTTTTGACGGCTATAAGATGTGATTCCTTAGGATCAGCCTGAAACCTAGCACATAAACATGTTGCAAACATGATATCTGGTCTACTTGCAGTAAGATAAAGTAAAGAGCCAATCATACCTCGATAGCTTGTGATATCAACTTTCTTACCAGATTTATCCTGGTCAAGCTTTGTGGCAGTGGCCATGGGTGTCTTTGCCGGAGAAGAGTCTTCTAGATTGTACTTTCTTAGAAGATCTCTGACATACTTTGATTGGCAAATGAATATTCCATCTTCCTTTTGGCTTACTTGAAGACCAAGGAAGTAGGACAGTTCACCCATCATACTCATCTCATAATTACTCTGCATTAACTTAGCAAATCTCTTGCACAAGTTGTCGTTAGTAGAACCAAATATAATATCATCAACATATATTTGAACAAATATCATATCATTATCATGCAATTTGTAAAAGAGAGTTTTGTCTATGACACCTCTAGTAAATTTATTTTCAATTAAAAATTCAGAGAGGGTGTCATACCATGTCCTTGGTGATTGCTTAAGCCCATAGACAGCTTTGAATAGGAAGTACACAAAATCAGCAAATTCTGGATTTTCAAAGCCAGGGGGCTGTTCCAGATATACTTCTTCTTCCAGCTTTCCATTCAGAAATGCACTTTTCACATCCATCTGATAAACTCTGAAGTTGGAGTGTGCAGCAAATGCAAGAAATATTCTGATGGCTTCAAGACGAGCAACTGGAGCATAGGTTTCATCGTAGTCAATTCCTTCTTCTTGAGAATAACCTTTTGCAACCAGTCTGGCTTTGTTTCTCACAACAATGCCATCACCATCTAACTTGTTACGGAAGACCCATCTAGATCCAATTGTAGACTTTCCTTTTGGTCTTGGAACCAGGGCCCAGACTTCTTGTCTCTCAAATTGATTGAGTTCTTCTTGCATGGCAAGAACCCAATCAGGATCAGCAAGTGCTTCATCTATTTTCTTTGGTTCTAATTGTGAAAGAAAACCAGAGAATAGACATTCATTTGTCGTAGCACTTCTAGTCCTTACACCAACATCAGGATCACCAATAATCAGATCAAAGGGATGATCTCTGCTCCAAATCCTTTCCCTTGGAAGTTGTGTCCTTGATGATTCAGCTGTATTATCATTAGGCTGATGTGTATGACTAGTTGATCCATCAGCTCCCCCTGAGCTGTTGCCAGGTTGACTTGATGATCCACCACTAGCATCAGTGGAATCTCCAGCATTATTGCCATTTCCTCCACCATTGCCTGGATCATTATCATTGTTGTCATCACCTGTTGCAACCTCAGGTGTCACATCATCATCTGAATCTGAATCTGGATAGTTGTCAAACTTCAGAGATTCAGATGGATCAGCAGATTGTAAACTTGGAAGTTTAGTGTCATCAAATGTAACATTGACACTAACTTTCACTGACAGAGTATCAATTACAAAAACTCTATAAGCATTATTTGTATAACCAACAAAAATTGCTTCAGATGCCTTTGGCTCAAACTTGTTCAAGTTCTCTTCACCATCCTTGAGAACATAACACTTGGCTCCAAATACATGAAGATGTTTGACATAAGGCTTCTTGTTGTTATACAGATGAAATGGAGTTTTCATATGATCCTTGTTGATCAAAGTTCTATTCTGGGTGTAGCAGGCAGTAGACACAGCTTCAGCCCAAAAGTACAGTGGAAGCTTTGCTTCAGCAATCATAGTCCTTGCAGCTTCGATCAGTGTACGATTCTTTCTTTCGACGACTCCATTCTGCTGAGGAGTCCTTGGTGCTGAATACTGCCTTCTAATTCCCTTTTCAGAGTAAAAGTTAATTAGAGTTTGATTCTTGAACTCTGTGCCATTGTCTGACCTTACAGCTTTGACTGGCACACCTTTATCCAATTCAACTAACTTTATATGATCAATCACTGTCAACGGGGTTTCATCCTTAGAAGCCAGGAAGTAAACCCAAGTAAATTTTGAGAAGTCATCCACAATAACCAAGGCATATCTTCCTCCATCAATGGATGCAACATTTACAGGGCCAAACAGATCCATATGCAACAAATGAAGTGGATCTGTAATGGTATTGATGGTTTTGCCTTTGTGAGATGCTCTCTTCGCTTTTCCTTTCTGACAAGCTTCACAAAGATCATCAGTTGAGAATTCCAGGGAAGGCAACCCTCTCACTAGATCTCTCTTGACTAGAGAGTTCATGGTTTTGAAGTTGAGATGTGAGAGCTTCTTATGCCATAACCAACTATCTTCAGCAGACGCTTTGGCGTAGAAACAGTGAACTTCATTTCCTGGTCCTGAAGATAAATCAGCTACGAATATATTGCCTTTCCTTATGCCACATAGTGAAGGACGCTTATCCTTGATATGTTTAATGATACATATCTCCTTTTCAAAATGAACATAATATCCTTTGTCACAGAATTGACTGACACTCAGGAGATTATGTTGAAGTCCTTCAACTATTGCAATATCTTCTATGATGATCCTTCCAATTTTGTACTTGCCATATCCCACAGTACGACCTTTGCTATTATCAGCAAAACTGACTGTAGGGCCAGCTCCTTCTCTTATGTCCTCCAGCAGGGATTTATTGCCAGTCATGTGCATTGACGCTCCACTGTCAAGCACCCAGGTAACACGAACAACTCCACTGGCACCCTGCAAAAGACAACTTGATTAGACAGTCTTTGGGACCCACACTTGATTGGGTCCTGCAGTCTTAAAGAACTGATTTCTATTAGGTAATACAACAGAGCCTCTTGGACTGATACTTGGTTCAGATTTGACTGAACTTACTTCCTTAACAACAACCTTATAAACCTTGGTTTTAGGCTTTGGAACATAAGTCTCCTTCCTAACACGAGGAGGACTAGCAGTCTTTGATCTAGCATGCTTGTGGTTTGTGTGTTGTCTTGGTGTCGTGTTTTCATTTTTAGCATGCAAATTATTAAAATAAGCAGACATAGTATTGAAAGCACAGAGCATACAGTTATCAACACCACAGAATTTATGACATGAATCAAATGTAGAAGCAACAAGAATATCAGTCATCACAGTAGGAACGTCAACAGATTCTACTCTAACTTTGTTAACAGTTTTAAAGTTCTCAGTAGAATGACATCTGTTATCTCTGTTCTTACTGTTCACAAAACTATTAGGCTTGTTGAATTTGGTTCTTTCAGAGTTGACACCTAAACCAGCTTTAGGCAACCTAACATTGCCTTTCACTTTGATTGGTTTCAGTGATGTCGGGATCTCATCTTTCTTCTCATTACTCTCTTTCATTTTAAGGTCTTCCTGTTTGAGTTCATATTTAATGACAACAGGAGTTTCTAACAGAGGTTCAGCTTCTGAGACCTTAAACAAAGGTTGAGGGGAATCTTTCAAAACAAAAGGAATTCCTCTCTCCTTTGCACTCTTCTTAAAGGGAGTAATGTTACTAGCCTTACCTACAGATTTGTTATAGTCAAAGCCTATTCCAACAGTTCTCTTGATCTCTTGTTTATCATTAAGTTCTTTGACTATCATGGAGGCATCCTTAAAGGCTTTACACTTAACTTTCTCTTCGTCTAGCTGAAGTCTTAAAGCAATCTCACCTTTCTCTAGAACTTTGACTTTAGCACTTTGAAATCCTAAATCCATAGTCAATTGTTCTATTTTAGGTTTTAATACTTTCATCTCATTCATTTTATAAGCATGAATATCTAAGACTAAAGTATCAATTTTAAGATTGGCAGCTTTCAACTTTTTAATAGCATCATCTCTTTCAAGTCCTAATTGCATAAACAGTTTAGGGCATGTAGGATCTACCTGAAAGCTTCCAGCAGGAGGAGGTGAAGATGATCCAGCATCAGCCATGAGAGCAACATTCCCAATCTGCTCTTCTTCATCACTATCTGTATCATCCCAGCTTTTCCCTTCTGCTAGATATGATTTGCTCTTGAAGCTTTGACTTCCAGAAGTACCATGATGCTTTCTTACTAAGGCATCATACTTCTGCTTCAGCTCATCATACGAATCCTTTCTCTTTCCTTGAACCTTGGGCTGCTTGCACTCAGTTGCAAAGTGTCCAGGTTCACCACAGTTGAAACATTTAAATTTACTTCTGTCCACCATCCCAGTCTTGTATCCTCCTTTGCTTGTTGAAGATGAATAGCCTCCCTTCTGAAACTTATTAACAGTAGGTTTGTATTTATAGGAAGGGTTCTTCCGGAATCTCATGTTTCCAAACTTCTTGGCAAACAGGGATAGAGATTGATCTTCTAACAGTTCAAGTTCTTCCATTGTATAGAACTCTTCGTCACCACTGGAAGAAGCAGTCTGACCCATCTCAGGTACAACAAATTCCTGAGTAGTCTTAGAAGGAACAACAACATCCTTCTTCTTTTCTTCCAGTACAGGTGACTCAACAACTAGAGCTCTCGAATGGTTCTGTGTTTTACCCCAGCCATATCTCTGTTTACTCTGAACTTGCTCCAGTTCATAAGTTTTCAAAACTCCGTAGAGTCTTTCCAGAGAAATCTCATTCAGATCTCTGCTTTCCCTGATGGCAGTGATTCTGTGTTTCAGATGTTCAGGAAGGGTTAAGAGAAACTTCATGTTGACCTCTTTCTTGTCGTAGAATTTCCCATTCAGATTTAAATTATTTATCAAATTATTAAGTCTGATAAATACTTCTGAAATCCCTTCACCGGGATGAGAACCAAACTGTTCATACTGAGCCATCAGTATCTCTTTCTTGTTTTCCCTAACTTCCTCTGAGCCTTCATTGATAATCTCTAACGTATCCCAGATTTGCTTGGCGTTCGTACAATTAACAACAGCATTGTACATTACTGGGTCTAGAGATTCCACCAATATTAGTTGGAGAGCGTCATCTAAGTTCATCTGTTCACTCTCTTCATCTGTGTACTCAGAAAGTTCTTTCGGAATGATCTGATGAGGTATTAACACACCATCCTCTTCGTGTGCTAATATGACATTCATCGGAGTAGTAACACCTTTGTCCAAAATCCCGATGTATTTTCTGTTCGCGGTGCGGAGGAATAGGAACATGTGCCTCTTCCATAGGCCAAAGTGTTCCTTGCTGAACGGTGGGATTTTAATGCTACTGATCTTTTGTGTACTCATGTTTAAGGATTTGAAGTGAATAGTGTTTGGATGAGATTTGGATTTTTGAAAGAAAAATATTTTAAATCAGAATTAATTTTTGGAATAAAATTAATTCGAATAAAAAATATTTGGACGTTACAGAGTGTGTATAGGATCTGATACGGAAAAATGGTATCAACCGCTCTGATACCAATTGTTAGGTCCTGAAACGATTGTAGAAGGGGGGGGGTTGAATACAATCGTCACAAAATAATCGCGGTGGAATAATCTGATTTGAATTAACCTAGTTAATCAGATTTTAATTAATTAATATAACAATGTTTTAAGTCGTTATATAATTAATAAGGTTCGTTTTAATGTCCACTAAAGTTCGTAGAAGAAATTCGACAGGATGTATTCTCACTTAGTGATTAAAACAAACGAGTGATCAAAGCACAGAAAACTGTGGATATAACAATTGCAAGTTACAAACAACTTGAAAGCTTTTACAATGCAATGAACACTTGAAAATGAAGAAGTGAAGCCATATTTATAGGCAAGCACTTTGAACTAGGTATGACATTGAAAGGAATGACTTTTAAGCTTAGGAATGACATTACAAAGGAAGATATGACATTGTTACACAAAGCCATGCCCTAAAACAAGAAAGGAATGACATAAACAAGTAATGTCATACTGCATAGGCACGGTATGACATTCTATACTTGGCCACTAAGTCATTCGGTATGACATACAACTCGAAAGCCATCCAGATCACTTCGGTATGACATTTATATGTCATTATAACGCAAGTCATACACACAACCATGAATGCCTAATACACAGACACGGTATGACTTTTTAAAGTCATACCAGACAATGCCATGAAGCATACACACGGTATGACATTTCCATGTCATGCCAGATTATGTCTGTTGAGAGCAAACGGTATGACTTATCAAGATAAAGTCATACCGAATGATCTACTCACACAAACAGCCACGGTATGACATTAAAACATAACTCTGAGAGTGCCTGCTCAATTGACACGGTATGACATTCTCTGAGAATGTCATACCGAGCTCATTAAGCATAAAAACAGTTGATTTAATATATATAAATATTAAATAATTACCCACTTAATTATATTAAATATATAAATTCATAAATTAAATTAATTCGAAGGTAAATCAATTTAATAAATAAATTATATAGTCAATTTAATTATTATGAATAGTGAGATAATTAAATAAATACTTATAATATTGTATATCTTCATCCGCAGAGACTTCAGGCTTGATTAAACTTTGTAGATCTTTGTCTTGATTGAACGGCCACTTGTAGTTGATGCAGAATACTTAATTAGAGTAGCTGACACACAAATGTACTGTCTGGTTCATCTGTATCTAGCTGAATTAAATATTCTTTATCAAATAAACACTTGAGATGTGGCTTGTTCGTCGATTCTTTGTCTTCGTAGTTCTTCTTCATTAGTAACAATAGTATGGAATCTTCTGAATAAATAAAGTATTAAAACTTTATACCTTCGGGACTTCTGGACGTGCTACAAAAGATTATTTGTACACTGAGGCTTGAACATATTAATGAACTTCTTCCAGTGGTGTGCAGCAGCATCCTGAAATTCTTCAGACATATAATTTCAATAAATCACTTGACGTTCTTCGTACGGATTCCTTCAATAGTACTTGCTATTTACCTTGCTTTCTTATCAGAGTTGAGTTGGTACCTCTTTAATTACAAATAGGCTAAACATATGCCTTTCACGGATGATCGTCCTCGCCCTCAGCAGATGATCGTCCTCTCACTCAGCGGATGATCGTCCTCGCCCTCAGCAGATGATCGTCCTCTTGCTCAGCTGATGAACGTCGTCTACCTCAGCTGATAAGCTTCGTCTTGAGCTGATGATCGTCCTCGCCCTCAGCAGATGATCGTCCTCTCCCTTAGCTGATAAGCTTCGTCTACCTCAGCTGATGATCATCCTCGCCCTCAGCAGATGATCATCCTCTCACTCAGCTGATGAGCTTCGTCTACCTCAGCTGATGATCATCCTCGCCCTCAGCAGATGATCGTCCTCTCCCTCAGCCGATGAGCTTCGTCTACCTCAGCTGATAAGCTCGTCCTGAGCTGATGATTGTCCTCGCCCTCAGCAGATGATCGTCCTCTCCCTCAGCTGATGATCGTCGTCTACCTCAGCTGATAAGCTTCGTCCTGAGCTGATGATCGTCCTCGCCTTCAGCAGATGATCGTCCTCTCCCTTAGCTGATAAGCTTCGTCTACCTCAGCTGATGATCATCCTCGCCCTCAGCAGATGATCGTCCTCTCACTCAGCTGATGAGCTTCATCTACCTCGGCTGATGATCATCCTCGCCCTCAGCAGATGATCGTCATCTCCCTCAGCCGATGAGCTTCGTCTACCTCAGCTGATGATCGTCCTCGCCCTCAGCAGATGATCATCCTCTCACTCAGCTGATGAGCTTCGTCTACCGCAGCTGATGATCGTCCTCTCACTCAGCTATCGATCGTCCTCTCACTCAGCTGTTGACCATCTTTTCACTCAACTGATCGTCTCGCTCAGCTAAGCCTCACCTTCAGCTCGACCCCTTAACGGAGTCCTCGCTTGAGGGGCGTCCTCGCCCGTTGCTGATTCTAGCAATTAGCTAACCGGAGTGGAAGACTTATACCATCCTCGCCTTCAATGAGTCCTCTCCTGGAGTCATGTCCGGAATGTGATACTTGATTATCTAAATGACTTGGCTCTTTGATGGAGTCCTCGCCCAAGGATGGAGCTCGCCAGAGTACTATTACAGGAAACCAGCCAACTAACCATCTTCCTCGCCTGAAGCTTCTTTAAACCCTTTCGCACTTATGCTTCAAGGGCTTGGGGGGTAGTTGTTATGGCCAAATATCAACTCGGAAGATGATTGCATAAATCTCGCCTTAATTCAAGGAAAGGACCGATCTCCGGGATCGTCCTCGCCCATTACGTGGACCTCGCCATCTATGTGGCCCAGGAAGTGAGGACCAGCAACAGATGGACCCGGGTCAGCAGAAGGGTCCTCGCCCAGTAAGGGTCCTCGCCCAGTATGGACCTTCGTCATAGGCATGTGTCGGCCTCACGGCCCAATGACTGGCGGTCCGTCTTCAAGGAGTCCTCGCCCTCTGTGATGAGGCCTCGCCTAATGCTTACCTTCCTCGCCATCAGCATGGTCCAGGGCACAAGGCTCGGCATCAGGTAAGACCCGGTCTTCAGCCAAGTTCTCGCCCGATATGGAATCTCGCCCTTAACGTGGGTCAAGTCACGCGGCCCAGGTCTTCGATGGGGTCCTCGTCCTCAGCTATTGAGTCCTCGCCCAATACGCTTCTTCCTCGCCCAGTGCGGAATGGACCAGATACGCCTGCTTCTCAGGCCTGATTATTATTGTTTTATCTTGGGCCCAGGTCCACCATTAGCCTCGCCCTAAGAGAGGACGGAGGGCTAGCCCATACAGCTGAGTCTGAGGAGGTCCACCTGGGCTAGTGCTGGTCAGCCCACCTAGTTCCATGCTCCTCGGAGGAGGCTGGGCTCCAGAAGCCCACGTCCGTCTGATCTAAGGCGGTGGCCCATCGCTGGAACCAAGGAATGAGAAACCTATTCTGATTAGGTTACTTGTTCCCCAAGAACTACGTCTGGCTTGATCCCTATAAATAGGGTACGTAGGCACATTGTTTGGGGAGAGGTCGCAACCCTTGCAAGAGCGAATACTCCTTCGATCTTGTGAGAAAACCCTAATCCCCCAAACGATCCCAGCCAAAACCAAAATCACCACCCATACTCCGTCGTCCGCCGTCATCGTCCACCACAAGTTCCAGCAACCCTCCCCGAATCTTGTTATCACCAGATTCCTCCGTTAACAGAGAGATAAGAGTAATATACAGTGAAGCAAACAGCATCGCAGGTTGGTTAACTCTTACCCAGGAGAGAGAACATGCAAGCACATTCATTGTAGGCGCAAGTTGGCTTCATAACTTGTATTTTTCTAAGTATATATGACCGAGGCAAACACTAGGAGGCGCGAACTCCCTCCCAGACGACAACTAGTGATACAAACACTAGATTATATATATATGTATAATCAAGTGGCGCCATCCTCTCCTCCTCTTGAGGCGCCAACTTGATTTGTATGTATATAATCTAAGTAAGAAATCTCCTTCCTTGGCATGCATGAAGCTACTAGCGGAAATTCACACACTGGGCGCAACCTCACCTGGAAGCGCAAGTTCTGTAGTGGCGCAAGTTGGCAACTGGCGCAAGTTTGGCTTCATGAAGTTAACTAGGGTTAGTTAATGAGAAGTCTATAAATACTTGAGATGTGGGTTCATAATTTACACACACTCTTCACCACCTTTATGGTGGAATGGCTTTGTGCCTTGCACACTACACACAAATAAATCATAGCTTAGTTTTGTAATATATATATATTTAGAAGCTAGGGTTTGTGAGTGTACGTAGTAGTAGCCATTGTATCCAACCTTCGGGTTTGGATTTATAGCACCCTTCGAGGTATTTATCAATATACATATATACCTTGGAAAATATTGTATGTTGGTTTAATATTTTCATATCCTCAGAAACCGACCCAATAAATATCCGTAACACGAAACCCATTACAAGACTGCCATTCATTTATCCGCAAGATTCGAATGAATTTTAAATTGTAGTGAGTATCGTATTCAACCCTCCCCCCTTCTACGATACTTTGGACCTAACACTATTGATGTAATCCATTCTACTTACCATATGTTTGATAACCAAACCAAACATACTCAGTATATCCCGCTCAGAGCAATAAATATATCACAATAAATAAAAAGATGATAATCTTTCAATCTTTTTGTAATTTTTAAACTCCTTAAAACGATCTTCATAGCAATTCTGAATGATACAAAACAAACCAAGCTACAGACATGTTCACAAAAGATATATGAAACTCATATCTAATTCATTAAATATGCAATTCTTTTATTATTCTGAGAAAAAATTTTATAGTTCTTTAGCTCTCGGCTCTGACAAATAACATTAGCCTCCACCATGTTCCAATTAAATTTTGCTATGTTTAAGCATTGTTTTGGTGGACATTCGGAAAAAGAAAGAAAAGGCCATGCATGTTTTCTACTTTAGATTTACTCAACAAGTAAATGGTTCGGCGCTTCATAATTATCAATCGGTTTAAATCAAAATCAAACTTTAGTAGTTTGATTTGACATGATCTCTTGCGGAAACCAGTGCGTATCAGTGGATGATCACGGATATTGGTTTTATTGAAGGATTTGGCAAAGTTTCACGCAATTTCTAAATTGTTTTGTCGTGGCAACCGTATTCTTTTGGTGGGAGTGTCTAAATTCGTGTCAACATAATCTACAATGGTATTACATGGGGTGGGGGAAGAAAAGAAATAGGCTCCGTTAGATTGGTGGCGGTTAGTGTATTGACGATTGTTGCTTTGGGAGCGTGGATAAAAAAGAATGGACATGGATGGATTACACAAGAAGGAATCAAGTTAATTCAAGAAAGTGTGCAACGACGGTTCCTATCCAGTTTGATATCTTCGTTTCAGATTATTATCATTCAGCGTCGACAAACATGACTGTTTAGGTAAGTCCCATGTGAAGAAGGCCATGGGCTAAGGTATTATATTACTGTTATATCACACACAATTTTATTTGTTGTACGCACTAAGCCGGGGGTCTTCACGAAAACAGCTTCTCTTCTTTAAGGGTAGAGGCATGGTCTGCGTACATCTTACCCTCCTCAGACCCTGCTCTGAGCGGGATATACTGAGTATGTTTGGTTTGGTTATCAAACACATGGTAAGTAGAATGGATTACAACAATAGTGTTAGGTCCAAAGTATCGTAGAAGGGGAGGGGGGTTGAATACGATACTCACTACAATTTAAAATTCTATCGAATCTTGCGGATAAACAAATTGCAGTTCTGTAATGGGTTTCGTGTTCCGGATATTTATTGGGTCGGTTTCACACAATATTTCCAAGGTATATCTGTATATTGAAAAATACCTCGAAGGTGCTATAAATCCAAACCCGAAGGTTGGCTATAATGGCTACTACTACGTACACTCACAAACCCTAGCTTCTAAATATATATATTAAAAAACTAAGCTATGATTTATTTGTGTGTAGTAGTGTGCAAGGCACAAAGCCATTCCACCATAAAGGTGGTGAAGAGTGTGTGTAAATTATGAACCCACATCTCAAGTATTTATAGACTTCTCATTAACTAACTCTAGTTAACTTCATAAAGCGAAACTTGCGCCTTAGGAGTGAAGTTGTGCCACGGTTGATGAGCTTGCGCCCAAGTATCCTCCTGTATATTCATTTGACTTAGAAATATCCCAAGGCTTATGTGAACTTGCGCTAGAGTGTACTGTGTCACTCTTCTCTCTCCTGGTTAACACAAAATTGCTCCAGAATACATATATACACATATATGTATATTGACTTTGCTCCACTTGAGTTGGCGTCATCCAAACTTGCGCCAAGAGTGTTGTCCCTTGAGTTTGCGCCTGTTGGATGCCTCGAGTCACAGGTGACTTGTACTTGCGCCAATACAGGGTCTTCCTGTTATCTCTCCTCAAGTTGCTCTCAACCTTCCCTGTGCTCCACTGTAGGGTTAGAGTTAGTTTATTTTTCATTCCCTCTAACTTGCGCTTAAACCCTAGTTTCTTTGGACACGTGACGTCATCACATGCAAACCCTAGGTTGTAGTCATCTCCATGCATGCATATAATATATAATATAATATAATATGTTGTGATCATATTAATAAATAAAAGTATATATAAATATACACACATATATGTTATTTATACGAACATATAATAATATATGTACATATATTTAAATATATTTTGATATATTCAAATATATATAACATATAATTATATGTAAATACAAATATAAATATATATAAATATATATAAAGATATATATAGTTATTTATAAATATAAATATATACATTATATAATATTTATATAAACATATAGTAATATATATACACATATATTTAAATATATTCTCATATATTTAAATATATATACTATACATATAACTATGTGTAAATATAAATATAGATATATATATATATAAAGATATATATAACTCTCTCTAAATATAAATATAGATATATTTATGCACATAATATAATATATATATATATATACACTTAATTATATAATTGTTTATGTAAAATATAAATACATATACTATATACATATATATTTATTTAAATATATATATATATATATACACATATACATATTTTTACAAACATATATACATATATATTATATATATTATATTTAATTAAATATACATATATACATACATAGAAATATATTTGTACATATACAAATATACAAGTGCACACATATATAAAATGTCACTTCCATATGGCTTTCTGTGGAAGTTTGACATATGTCAGTGAGAAGTAGGCTTTGGCATATCTTGCGGAGGCTGGACATTTGGCTTGGCTTGGCTTCTGGATCAATTCTTCAATTGATAAATACTTTGAAAACTCTGTGCTGACGCTAGGGGTGGCAAAATCAGACACGACCCGAAACCCGACACGAACCCGACTCGAAAAAATACGAATTAGGGTCGGGGTTTTTACATTTCGGGTCGGGTTCGGGTCGGGTAATTTTTTACCCGAAAAACTCGGGTCGGGTTCGGGTTGACCCAGTGTACCCGAACCCGACCCGAAATATTTATATATAAATATATTATATTAATTATATATATTTATATTTTAAAATTACATATATTTATGATATATTTATATAATATTAAGAATATTTTTGTCACATATAATCTTATTAAATTATTATTAATATATTTTTAATATATTATAATTAAATATAATTAAAATAAATAATTTTTAATAAATTTCGGGTCAAAATGGGTCATTTTCGGGTCAATCGGGTACTGAACAGGTCGGGTTCGGGTTGAGATTTTCGACCCATTTCGGGTTCGGGTCGGGTTCGGGTTGACCCAAAAACTGGACCAGGTAAGACAACCCGACACGAACCCGACCCATTACCCGAAATTGCCACCCCTAGCTGACGCTTAGTGCACTGGTCTGGTTCACAAGCGACTAACACTGGAGTCAAACATTGTACCTCCTTTGTCAGCAACCATTGATCAGTCGATTCCGGGTTAGTTTATGCTTCAGTTTGTTGATTATAAATAACCAACCAAGATATATAGAAATATCTTGCTTCAGGGTTGCACTGCAATCTTGCGAGTACTTAAACATCTTCATTGCTTCCACAATCTTGAATACTTCAATCTTTATTCTTCACTGAGGCATAAACATATTAATGAACTTCTTCCAGCGAACTTATTCCTTTAAGAATGTACATGGCTTCTTCAAACTTTGTCTTCGTACCTTCTGATTCCGGTGCAGGCGTAGTGTTATTTATTTGTCCTGTTCTATTGTTGAGTTATCATTCCTATGTAACAGATAGGGTTGTCTTTACATTTAGACTTACAAATAGAGAATTGAGTGTAGACATTACTTTTTCAAGCCTCTTGCATACATACATATGATGTAATCTAAACTCGCAAAATAGTGAAACAATAAAAGAAACAAAAAATTATGTAAAGACTTTTATCAAACACTTGCAAAGCAAACTTTTGCAAACCAATATAGATGATGATACAAAATAAACATGTCTGAAAAATCACAAAAAAAAAAATCATATCCATGACAATGTTTGATGAATTAAATAACATAATAAAATAAAAGATAATCAAACAAAAAAGATCTTACATCTCATCACAAACAGACATATATATACGGAGTTAAGTTCTATGGAGTACAAAAAAAATTGGAGTATTGGAGTACAAAGTTTGATAAAATGTAATCTGGTCATCTAAATTTCAAGGTTTTTTGTCCAATAATATTTGTAAATATTTGACAACCTGCACATTATGTTCTGCAGCATAAACATCGCGATCAAATGGTAGAATAATTACTTTTATAAATCATAGGATTCTATGTTTTGCAATATAACTAATAAGCAGAACAATAATCTTAATAATTGTTGGAACTTATTTCTATATATACATATATAAGGAAAGAAGCGGGACAAAAAAAACAGATTTGGACGATTGCATCATATATATATAGTCGTGAATACATGAAAGAGTATAAAAATAAAATGATTTATTATCTGACAAAATCGAAGGAGTTGTTTACTCTACAAATTCTAGCCCGTGATAAGAAGAGGAACACATTATATTAAATAAATTAGAGAATCAGAATTGCAAAAAAAGAAAATGCAAAGAATAGGGATAAAGAGAAGAAGAGAGAGTTAAATTCAGACAAGTAAAATTAGAGAGTCAGCATCGAAAGAAACATGAAATAAATGGGATAGAAATAGAAGGAAAGATAAAGTTTAAAATTTGAATTGTTGGACAAGGAATCAGGACACAAAGGAAAAATCTTCCTTTAAAAATTAGAAGCTCACTTGCAGTATTAAGATACATGTTACTATAATATTATTATTATTATTATTATTATTATTAGTGAACTATTTAAGTGGTACTTGATGTAAAATTCAAAATGCAAACTGGTAAAAATGTAGTACAATGACAGTATAATTGTAGATAATAAAAATGTAGAGAGACGGTTTGAATATATTAATCGGAAATAGATAACATGATTTATAATTTAAAAAAATGTATATATAAATGACAAGATTTTTCGGGGATAAGGCACCAAGTTGAACAATAATTCAAATTGATGAACTCTTATGAAATAAATTGAGTCTGTAATTAGTACATGTATAACACTTTTAATAATGAAAAATCTCCTAGTTAAATAATATAAATGGCACTTATCAAAGAATATGTAAAAAAATTCAATAGGTAAAATTCAATATGTAAAACATGTAATACAGAGAGATAACTTAGATTTAACAGCTGAAAATGGAGTCCAATAACAGTATAATTTTAGATAATAAAAATGTAGAGAAACGGTTTGAATTTTTTAATGAAAAAGAGGTAACATGATTTATAATTTAAAGAAATGTATATATAAATGATAAGATTTTTCGGAGATAAGATACCAAGTTTAACAATAATTCAAATTGATAAACTCTTATGAAATTAAATCGAGTCTGTAATTAGTGCCTTTATAACACTTTTAATAATGGAAAATATCCTAGTTAAATAATATAAATTGCACTTATAACAGAGAATATGTAAAAAAATTCGTTAGTTCAACCTTCTTATCCCCTTTATGAATAATAAAGACAATCATTGATCTATATTTGTGGAATCAAAAAACTCATTAAGTTTAATTTTGTATAGTTATGATTATAAATAATCTCTTTGGAATATATATTAAACCTCTTAACCTAAATATTAGCTTCACTTATCAATTATCATGTCTCATTTCTGGTTACTATTGTCGGAGATGCTTCACAAACACAAATTGAAAAATGCAAATTCGAAGACTATATCATCAATCAATTTCATAATAATACACCTTCATATATAAGGTGCTATGGAGGCTCTTTGATACTCCAGATAGTTGACCCGAGAACTAGTCGCTCTTGGACTTTCTACAAACTTGTGGTTTTTAGCAAAGAGGACCGGCTGCTAAATTGGCATCATCCATTAATATAGCCGCAACAACTAAGTCATAAATAAACCTCTAAGCGCATTATAAATATCTCACCTCCTTGTTAAACTTTCAATACCAACTTGTGTCTTCAAACCTTAAGATCTCTAAGCATGGCAAAATATGCAGCACTTTCTCTTTTCCTATATTCCATACTTGTAGCTCATTCTACCACCCTCAACAAACGAGTCTCTGCTGCATCAGACACTTGTGATTTTCCAGCAATTTTTAACTTCGGTGATGCCAATTCCGACACCGGTGCATTTGCCACCATGTTTACCAGCAGACCACCTACTTTTGGCCAATCCTTCTTCGGTGGAAATGCAGGAAGACCTTCCGATGGACGCCTCATAATTGATTTCTTGGGTTCGTGTCCTTGGTTAGTACTTATTGTTCCTTTTGCTTATTTGGACTTACTAATGATATTGTTCTTGTGATTGTACTTCAGCAAGTAGCCTAGGCTTACCATTCCTCCATCCATACCTGGATTCCTTCGGAGCCAACTTCTCTCACGGTGCAAACTTTGCCAACATTTTATCCACCATTGCACTTCCCACAACCAACATCATTCCCGCGGCCAGACGACCCCGTGGAACCAATCCTGTCTCCCTCGACATTCAGATTGCTCAGTTTGCTCAATTCGTGACTAGGTCACAAACACAAGGTCCGCGAATACTGATCTTTGTCTGGGATTTATCAAAAAAAAAATCACAATCGAGATTAATCAAGTATGGCTAATTATTTGCAGGGAAGAAATTCAAGAAATTGATGCCAAAAAAGGAATACTTTGCAAAAGCTCTGTATACGCTTGATATCGGCCAAGTTGATCTCAGTGATCAGATTTTCGACCACAAGACTGATGATGAAATCAAAGCCATTCTACCAGATTTGATCAGTACGTTATCTTCAAATATAAAGGTAAATCTCTACACCGAAATACCTAATTGAATTAGCAATTAATGGATAAATAAACATAATATACAATGTGTCCAACAATTCTGATCGCTATTTTTATCCTTAATTTTACAGAGTTTATATAGTTTGGGAGGCAGAACATTCTGGATCCATAACACAGGACCCTTGGGCTGCCTTCCAATTCTTTTGACCGTGGCTCCAGTGCCAGACGATCAACTGGACAGTGCTGGTTGTGCGAAACGCTATAATGATTTAGCCCAATACTTTAACAACTTGCTGAAGAAGGGTGTTGATCAACTTCGAAAAGACCTCCCCTTGGCTGCTTTCACATATGTAGATGTATATTCTGCTAAATATTCTCTTTATCAAGAACCAAAGAAATACGGCAAGTACACTGATCAAGCTCCTTAATTAGCCAAAATGAACTTTTTTATTTATTTTGGCAAATATGGCTTATAACCTTACAAAGACATGGCACGACAGAGATAGAGGATAAGCTCTTCACCACTTGAGTATCTGTTCTAAGATGAACTTTTATTAATGTTCTTGTTACTGAATGACTTGCAGGATTCACACATCCTCTGGAATCATGTTGCGGATATGGTGGAAAGTACAAATTCGAAGAAAATAGCTTGTGTGGGAGCACAATCATTGTAAATGGGACTCAATTTGTGGTGGAACCCTGCGAACGACCCGCAGAGTATATAAACTATGAAGGAGTCACATACACTGAAGCAGCTGACAGGATCACTTCTGCAAGGATTTCCTCCGGAAAATTTTCTCATCCACCTAATTCATTGAGAGCAGCTTGTCAGAAATAGTGATTTCCAGACTAAATCCAGAATATTGTTATAATTTCATTTGTACTGCTGCATGTGTCATATCATTAATTTTTTTTTACAATTTGTTCTGATAATTCCTAGGATGAGTCAGAGTCGAACCCGTTTGTACCGGAACAATAGAGGATAAACCCACTACTTGGACTATCGGATCTGCTCCATGTGTCATATTGTTTATACAGTGCATATTGATTTAATGCTGCCTTGATATTTGTCAACTTGTAATAATATCTGATGTAAAATAATTATGGATCAAGGAACTTAAGATGCAAGGGCTCCCCGCATGCATATCCCATTTAAGAGATGGATCCGTGCAGGTAAAGCAGCATTAAATTATTAATATGGATCGGCAGCCATGTACTTATTACTATGATTCCAAAATTTGCGATGAAACTAATACAGTACTGTATAGTGGAATGCTAAGTACGCAACTTATTTGATGGAATACTCCCTTTCCATAACAAGTTTAAGATCTTTTTGTAGATAAAAATTTAGAAAATAAAATTAAATTTTTATTTATAAAAGAATAAAATAATAAATCACGAGACGAAAGCCAAAGGTGAGTCTCGTAGGTGGACGTATCGAACCGAAATAAGATCTCATATTAACATCTTGATACACTCATTTACCGGAGAGGGAGGTTTATTAGGTATATTATACGTAAAAAGTCGTTATTCTATAAGTCAACTTTTTTCGACGCAAAGTTCTCGAATCCGATTGAATCTACGATCAATGAAGAATTGGTTTACGTTATGGAAGAAAGACTTGTATATGTGATTTATATTAATTTATTTTAACTTGTGAACCCAAAAAATTTTAACTAATCTAATTAGGGACGAAGAGAGATTAATTATCTTGTTTTTTTTATCAAATTAAAAAAAATAAATGAAATGTACATATATTATATTATTGAAAACAATTTAAGCAATATATCACTATAAAATACACATAATATATCTTAGTACATATATTTCTGATTTTTAGATATATATAATTTCTTCTACTAAATTCTGTTAACTTAGATCATTAGATAAAAGAAAATAGTTTTTTTGCATTTTGAAATGGAAGAATTACTAGTAACAATATATATATACTTGACCGTAAAGTGGGATGAATTTTGCATCGTGGAAGTTCATGTATATTTAATAATACATTATTTGATTTTTCAAATAATATGTTATTGAAAAAAAATTATAAAAGCATACCCTCTCTGTTCCCCAACATCTTTTATCTTGGGATCGATGCGGCACTCAGCATGCATTTTATGTCTTTTATATAATATAATTTGATAAATTATCTTAGTTTTTTTCTTTTCTAAATAAATATATGATGCAAAAATTCTTATGAATAAAAAATTTAAAGAAACTTAGGGTTACAAACTGTCACGTTTCAAAGTATTGGGTCTGATTTGCTAATGAGTCAAAGTCTAGGATTACCAAGTGCAATATACTCTATTATTATTAATAATTTCTGCAAAATTATTTTAAAATTTATAATATTAATCACAAGAAGATATAATCATAAATATCATGGTCCGGAAATTTGATCAAATAACAGTGTTATTTTATATTATTTTTGAAGTAAATATTCATTTCATTATTCATTCATATACTATATTATTCTTGAAAAACTGTAACAAATGAACCCTTATTTTTTTTTGAAAAACAAAAGGATAGATTATATAGATAACAAGAGTCCATGAACATAGCAAAATAGACATGCGAGCTAAACAGACACCAACAAAATAAGCCTAGCAATCATTAGCCTACAAACCTGCAGACAAAAGATATAACCTTCCATTAGATCTTCAAACTCATCCAACAGCTACTCCATCACTTCTATAATTTCCACCCTATCATCCTTCACGATAGCCTCCTAACCGTCCTGAGCGTCATCTTCCACAACCGGAGCCTGATCATCATCTCCATCTTCTACAACTGGTCTACGATCAGCGTCGTGCACAGCCACGAATCTCTACTCGGAGGAACCCAAACCCATGTCCAAACTCCAGAGCTCAAAGATCCTTCCAAACGGCTGAGCCATGATCACCGTAACCTTAAAATTACGAGCACGCCTGCCAAATACTCAACCAAAGCATTTGCATTGTGGTCGCACAAGGAGATCTCCATGTCAAAGTTTGGGTCTGCTCTGCGTTGGTTCAGCTGCTGCACAATGTACTGGTGGTCTGGATGAACACCCTCCAGAGAGGAGTTTCTCCACTCCCAAAACGATTCAAAATGATCTGACTCATGTATGAAGTACTCCCAATCTTCCACAAAAGCGCATTTGCAACCCTCCATCATAGCGTGATACTCGTTAACTCTTCGGTTTTGAATTTCAAGAGAACCTGAGAGCATGCACAAAATCTTGCCCTTGCTATTGCGAACAAAAGCGCAAATGCCGATGACGTTACCATTTCGAAGGGTTTCTCAAAGAAACGACGGTGAACATTAATTTTAATCATGCCTCTACGAGTCATGATCCATCTGGGGAGAGCTTCAACTGCTTCAACCTCAGCCATGAAAAGAGGAATCTGAAAGAAAGAGTTAAAGAGATGAGAGAAACAGTGTACTGAATGACAATAGAGCGGTGTAATTTATAGTGCAACGAGGAAACATTTAGGTGGCATAAGCACAATGATCAAGAAACTAAAGCAGCTGCGGCCAGTGCTGTTGGAGGGCTTTACAACTTCCTATGCCATCTACTGAGAATACACTCGATGAGGGCACAATACAAAATGCAAAAGCTACACAGCTTTTTACCTCTCTCCATGAACCCAAAAGTGGTTTAATTTTTGGACTTGACTCCTTTTTTGGCCAAAAAATCTGCTTTGTAATCAAGCTCGCTTGGAATAAATTTTACCTTAATATTTTGAAGCCTCAAGAAATCACTTAGCTCGCTATTATCTATGTCTTGAGGAAGAGAAGATAGCTCGCTTGCAACAAATATTACGTCAATCCGTAAAAATAGTTAACTGGTACTTGCTCCAATCAGACCTTTCAAAAGCCTTTCCTACAAAAAAAAGCCTCACATTCTGCTTCGAAAGGACTAGCTGCTTGAATAGGACCATAAAAACTACAAATTTCTTATCCTGAATCATTAAATATTAAGCCTCTGATCCCAGCCTGGAGGATGTTTGATTTATTCTGGCAGGAACTGATGTGCTTAAAATATTATTTTAAATTAATCGCAAGCGCACGATCACCGTTTTAATATTTAAGATTCGTCCACAGGGATTAAGATTATTTTCGCTGACCTTTAAATCTAACCTAGGCGAATTAGAACGATAAAATTTGTGAAAGCGGGTTTTCTCTAAATTAAATCTAAGAATTCCAAATTAGCTGAGCTAATTAATTACCACTTATCAAATCTTTAACTAATTGATTATTCTAAATCATCTTGAAAACGTATAAACTAAACTAAATTAAACAAAATCTAAGAAAATCTTGACACGATCTATTTGTATTTGAAAATGAAGCTAGCCAAAACCATTTACTCAAATCCATTAATCCAATTCGGCACCACGTTACTTGGTAACTAGTTAACAGATTTAAAACAAGTTAGCAAAACAAACTAATATTAAATTCAGCCATTTAACACTCGGTAATCTCAGAACATATGAACAAAAACCAGTAAAAACGCAGCACTACTCGGTTTTCGACTGGAAAACAGAAACTAATACTTTGCGACTAAGAACAGGACAGTAAAATGAAAAGCACAAATCAGCGACTCAAAATATACTCGACTCAGCTACACTCGAAACAAGGAAACAAGATGAAATACACATGAACTCGGAAAAGAGAAAACTACAAAACCTATCCAATTACAGAACTCCCACTAGCGACAAATCGGAACTCGGCAAAATGCAATGAACAGGAAAGACTCATGGACTCGGTGAAAGATTCAGTGCATAAAACTAACAACTACGACTCGATGAAAACCGAGCAGGCGAGTCTAAACAAACCAGAACATAACGCAGCAAAAGGACCCAATAAACAGACTTCAGAAACAATACTGACTAAAACCCAAGATCGAACAACAGCAATCAAACTCGCCGAAACAAACTCAGTACAACTCGTGAGCTCGGTGGAAACTCGGTGAGTAAACAGCCAAGAATCAGAACCCAGGAGAAACTATAACAAACTACGAACCCAGACTCGAAGAGAACTCAACGAAACCACTCGAAACTCTGCAATCAAAACAAAGGAAACGACTCGGACAAACGCAACTCAGTACTAACTCGATTTAAAAAAACGCAGCAAAAGAAACTTGAATGAAGAACAGACTCGCTACTAGACTCGACCGACTCAGTGCACAACTCAGAACCGCCGAAATCAAGCAAACAGGGGAAGGGGTTTGTTGTTCTGGGTTTAAAAACATGAAACAAAATAAGATTAATATTTGGGTTTGGAGAGGGGATTTTGCATTTGAAGAAATAAAACAGAGCACATTTATAAGGGTAAAACCTTGTCATAAATTTTATTCCACTTGTCCCAGAATTCAGCAGATTGACAGAGATATTAAGAAATGGGTGCAAAGTCCTCATTTGCTCGGATTCTGCGGAGGTGGTAAGTTTTCTGCTTAGAATAAAATTCGAAAGTGTTGAAAGTGGAATAGTCCCCTCTGATATTTTACAAGTCCTCAGGTGTGTAGAGATTAAAGCAATAAGTAGAAAATTTAATTCTGAAGCTGATGGGTTAGCAAAGGATGGGATAAATAAGGCCCATTTAGTTGAGAGTTGGATTGGTGGTACAGTGTAACTATCTATTGGGCTGGTTCTGGATGGGCTGCACTAGTCTGTGGAATTCAAATTCAAACTTGAGTTGACAATCCTGTCACTCGGTTTAGAGTTACTATGAACTTCTTGCATTATCAAAGCAAGACTATAATCTCATTGGCCTGGAATTTGCATGCATCAATGCCCGTGCGTATTGATCAGATAAAAAGATCCTAGGAAAAACAAATGGACAAGCTAGCATTGATAGTCCCTGTATACTATTTCCAGTATATATATAATCTCTACACCCTCAGCTGTGTTCATCTCTCCGGTTTAAAACTCTCTCCTTTTTCAAGTAAGCTACATGGATCCAAGCTGGGAACCTGCGAAGCGAGGCTTTGTGAAGGTAAATGTCCATGCTTCAACTATCAATGAGGCTCTGCAGAATGGTAATGTGAATGGAATTGGCATCCTAGCAAGAGACCACAGAGTCACTTACCTCTGGGGAATCATGGGTCCAATGAGAGGGGTGGGATTTCTGGAGTTGCAGCTTTGGGCTGTTCACAAGGCTATGGTTACGGCCTATAGGAAGAAGATTCCGAGAGTGATAATCGAAACCGACAACGTGCATGCTTACGAGATCCTCCTTGATCAAGACGCTGATATGATTGAAGAAGAGGGTCTTGATGAAGTTGTTAGGCAAATCAACAATCTCAGCAGGACCTATAATCATCTGAAACAAGATGATGGTTCCAGATGGGATTGTGAGTTAAAATCGGTGCATGCATCCAGGAACAGAGCAGCTCTTTGCATGGCACAATATGGGATGGAACACTGCAGCTCCTTGGTGGATGTTCCAGTGCCTTTTGAAGAACTACAGGAGCTCTTGGAGATGGACATGGGCTTCGGTCCAAATGCTGAGTTTTTGGAAGTACAGCCGAATTTTGGTGAAGGTGAGATTATGGATGCCCCTCCTACTATCGAATTGTCGTCAGGGGATGATGAAGATTCAGAGGACAATGAATTTGATCCTTAAAGATGTTTGAGAGTTGGTCGTTATTTTGGGAGATGATAGTAGTCTGTGGTCTTTCTAGGGTCTCATGCAGGATGGTCTGTAACACCTGCAGTCTTGTTTTCTATCTGTTTTCTTTTTGTCTGCTTGCTGTCGTTAGTTTCTGTGTTGGTGTGGAACTCCTTCAAGCCTGGCTAGCTTGTTTGTAAAGCCGGCTTGTGCCTTTTTTATTGCTTTTGCTATGGCTTATCAAAAAAAAAAATTTATAACTAAAGAATTAGGGTTTAGGGGTAGAGTGGCTCCATCTTGACCATCCATGTGCCTTGAGTGTTGGGAGAATTGTGGCCATCCATGTGTCCTTTACTTGCCAACCCTTTTTCTTCTTTTTCTTGCATTTTCTCTTCCTTCTTTATTTATCTACAATTTCCTGAAATAAAATAAATAAGCGATTAATACTACGAAAATAAACAAAAAATAGGCACTTAAATATGCAAAAATATGGACTAATCAGGAACCATCAACAAAGCCTACATATTTCAAACCACATAAGAATAACTCCTTGAACTGAATCCCCTCAGATTCTGAAATAGCTCCTACAGGGTTATGCTTCCATCATTTGACTGATTTATTGTGAGTTAGGTTTTGAGCCTAGCATCATTCTAAGGCATGAGACTTGGCAAGACACAATAAAAACTCTATAGAGGAATTCTTTGTGTCCAAAATATGTTGGTTTCTAACCAGCCAAATTGTCCACATAGCCGCACTGACAGCTATTCTCCATGCAGATCTTAGACTCTTTGTAGGAAAAATTCCGGAAGTTTTCCAGAGAATTGACAACTACTCTGGGTCACAGTGCATGAAGGAAACTTGCCACCATGCAAAGATGTCTTGCCATAGCTTCTTAGACTCGCAACATTAAAAAAAGAGGTGCTCACTAGTTTCCACATCCACTTTACATAGCACACACCACACTAGATCCTTAGAAATTATTCCTCTTGCAAGCAGAAAAGAGTTGGTGGGGATGATGTTCAAGTGGACCTTCCAAAGAAACATCTTTATTTTGTGGAAAATTTTAAGCCTCCAAATAAACTGCCATGAAACTTCTTCCCCTGGACCTTGAAAGAGTTCTGTGGCTCTTTTCACTACATATAACTGCTTAGTGACTGACCAAGAGAGTGAATCTGATCCTTCAGAAAGCTTTGACTGAGTGATAAGAGACTCCATACGTTCAACTTCTTCCAGCTCTTAAGTTCTCAAAGGACGACACCAGAAACTTAAAAGTTTTAAAGATTTTCCTTGACAAGTTTTGAAAAATTCCTGGACTGTGGTCTGTTTCAAAGCTCATAAGATATACAAACGCTTAAACTTATCCTTGAGAGTCATATTTAACACCTAGACATCTTCCCAAAAGAATACATTTTTAGGCACTTTTCAATGTCCAAGAAAAAGTTTCTTTACTGATCTTATTGCGAAAAGCTGGTATATTAGAAACTGAAAGAATTTCATGCATACTATCTGCTAGACTACCTGAAAAAGTGCAATCACTAAGACCACAATGCTTGGATAAGTTATACTTTCCTCTAACCCATTAATTCCAGCTAAGACTGACTTTACCAGAGTAAGTCTGCCCGCCTGATTCATAGAATCTGCCTTCCACTTTGCATATATGCTCTTAATTCTTGTTACTAAGGGATCCCAAAATACTCTTCTTTTTGAAGAGATAACTATGGGCATTCCTAGATAGCACATTGGCCAATTATATATGCCACATTTGAGCACTTTTTCCATATCATCAATATCAACCTCAAGACTAGTCAAAGTAAAAATGATGCTCTTTGCAAAATTGATCTTAAGGCCTGACTGACATTTGGGGACATAATAATGACAATGCGCCCTCCTTTTCTCAGCTTAAGAACCTAATTGTAGGAGGTTGTAATAAGATTAACAGTGTGATCTGATAAGTGGATTTAATATCCACTTGGAAGCCTTCGTTTTAACTTAAATCGATGATCTGGCCTCAAACTTTTGATATTTTTGATATGTTTTAGTTTGTATTGTGTAGGTTTCCTAGAGGGAGGATGGAGAGAAGATTCATAGCTACAAGTTAAAAAAAAGGGCAAAGCAATCGGACAAACGAGGCGAAAGTTATGAGCCGCGGACGCATCGGAGCAGCGCGGGGCTGCCCAAGTGAGGCGCCCCCCCCCCCCCACTTGTGAGGCGCCCGCCCCACGCTTGACGGGAGAAAAAGCCCAAATCGCCCGTTTTTTATCCGTTTGAAGGCCTGTTTGCTGGAGAACTTAAAGAAAGCCATGGGGAACCAAAAACATAACCTAGAAACATCCTAAGGAGCACGTGACGGCTACAGAGAAGATCGAGGATCGAGTTTCATTGTTTTTACTTTTGTAATTCTTCGAAGTAGGCGTCACTTTGGATGCTCGTTTCGGATTTGTTTCGCAACTCTTGTTCTAATACTTTGATATTGTTTAGACTATTCAGTACCATGTTTACTCTCATTCCCATGATGATGAGAAGTTCGATTATGAACTAATCGTTATCATGGGATTCTAGCGGATTTATATATGGATTTCAGTAGTTGATTTGCCTTAATTATTTGTGTGATGAATGTTGATTTCTTCGTATTGGTTGTGCTTATTCTTCTTGACTGCGTAGCTAACATCTAAGCTGTGTGTTAATCTTTATTGAAGCAAAAGTGGATATATTGATTTAGAACTTGACATGCGAACATAGGTTTATGTATTTGATATACATGAATTGTGGTGTGATTTTAACCATCTTGTATCGCCCTATGTAATCTTGATAGATAATTTGCTCTTCAACTATTTTGTTTTCAAATCTTATAGACATATAGGGTCTAAGCATAATTGTTGTCTATTCGACTTGTATCTTAATTGTGGATTTGGAATAGTATGGTATACGTATATCAAAAGATAGCGTGTATCAGTTTCGTGTTATCTGATTAGTTATCGATCATCACATATCGATAAAGGCATAGCTCTGAATGAAGTAGATAATGAAGTTAGAATCCCATGTTTTAATTCACATAAGTAATTCGTTTTAATCACTTAGTTTATAATTCGATTTTAATTAGTAAGTTAGATAAAAACAACCAAATTGTTACTTGTCCGAGCATTGAATAATAGCCATACATTGCTGCATAAGTGCATATTTCTGAATACACCAGTCTCTGTGGGAACGAACTAAATTATATTCTACACTACTTGTGACCACGTACGCTTGCATGATTTTTTGGGAACAAGTTTTTAGCGCCGCAGCCGGGGACTCGGTGTTATATTGTAGTTTATGTGCTTGTCATCAGTGGTCGTTAAAGTTCACTAACTTAGATTCTTTTCTCAGTTTAGTTCTTTTGTGTGTGTTTCAGGTACTTGAGTGACGTGTATGTGAACACGTTCTCAGGCTCGTAAGGAAGCATTGGCAAAAGCAGAAACGATAATGAGTACTACAATGGGTGATCAACCACCAGCAGTCAATGATACTAAGGCTCTTAAGGCTTTCTCTGAGCCGAAAATCAATGACATTCAGTCGAGCATTGTCAGGCCAGCAATCGCGGCCAACACTTTCAAAATCAAACCGAGCACTATTCAGATGGTTATAAACTCAGTGCAGTTCGGGGGTTCTCCGACAGAGGATCCTAATATGCATATTCGGGATTTCATCGAGATCTGTGATACTTTCAAGTTCAATGGTGTTACTGAAAATGCCATAAAGTTGAGGCTGTTCCCATTTTCTCTGAGGGATAAAGCGAAGGGATGGTTACATTCTCATCCTGCGGGATCTATTACGACATGGGAGGATCTGGCTCAGAAATTTCTTACTAAGTTCTTCCCTATGGCCAAAACAACTGCAATCAGGAATGCTATCACTCAATTTTCTCAGCAGTTTGGTGAAACTCTTTGTGAAGCTTGGGAACGCTACAAAGAGATGCTTCGAAAGTGCCCACATCATGGGATGCCTGATTGGATGGTGATTAATTGTTTCTATAATGGCTTGGGACCTCAATCGAGGCCGATTCTCGATGCAGCATCAGGTGGAGCTCTATGGGCTAAGAGCTATGATGAGGCTTATGAGTTGATCGAGATGATGGCTGCGAATGAATATCAGAATCCTACTCAGCGTCTTCATCAGGGCAAAGCAGCAGGAATTCTAGATGTTGATGCTACTTCAGCCATAGCTGCTCAGCTTAAAGCTCTTACTATGAAGGTGGATTCTTTGGCAAACTTGGGAATTCAACAGCCGCCTGCATTATGTGAGCTTTGTGCGGGTACACATTCTACTGATCATTATGCTATATCTAGAGAGTCAGCTCAGTTTGTGAGCAATTTTCAGAGATCTCAGCAGCCAGCTCCTGCTACTTATCATCCGAACAATCGAAATCATCCAACCTTCAGCTGGAGCAACAATCAGAATTATATGCAACAACCGCAACAATCCTTTCAATAGCACAGTTTGCACCGAAGCAGCAATTCCATCCACCGGGATTCCAGCAACAAAATCACGGGGTGGCTGGACAGTCTTCCAACGAAAGATCTGAATTGTAAGAATTGAGGTTAATGTTTAAAAGCCAAGCGGTGTTAATCAAAAATTTGGAGAATCAGACAGGTCAAATCGCTGATGCGTTGCTTAACAGACCACAAGGAACTCTTCCTAGTGATACCGAGGCCAATCCGGGCAAGAAGGAAATGAAAGAACATGTACAAGCAATCACTTTGAGGTCTGGAAAGGTTACGAAGGAGCAAGAGTCAGCAGCAGAGCGGAACAAAGAAAAGAGCAAACAGCAGGACGAAACACACGTGCGCTCCTTTGAGTCAAAAAGTGGAAAAACTGTTGTTGGGGTTGATCAGAATAAAAGCAATGTGGAAGCAAGCAAGGATTCAACTGAAAAATTTGCTCTGAAGCATAATAAGGGGGTCAAGCACGTATATCCACATCCTCCATATCCTAAAAGACTTCAGAAGCATAAGCTCGACAAGCAATTCGCCAAATTTCTAGCGGTTTTCAAGAAATTGCATATCAACATACCTAACAGATGCCGAGCTATGCTAAATTCATGAAGGGTATTCTTTCTCGTAAACTCAAGCTTGGGGAGTTGGAGACTGTAGCTTTGATAGAAGAGTGCAGTGCGGTGTTGCAATAGAATTGCCTCATAAACTTAAAGACCCAGGAAGTTTCACAATACCATGCACTATTGGCAAGTTATCTTTCGACAAGTGCTTGTGTGACTTGGGAGCTAGTATCAATCTGATGCCATTGTCTGTCTTCAAGAAACTTGGTCTGCCGGAGCCGAAACCTACAAACATGTCCTTACAACTGGCTGATCGGTCCATCGCTTATCCACGATGTATAGTGGAAGATGTTTTGGTAAAGGTGGTTAAGCTCATCTTCCCAACTGATTTTTTCATTCTAGACTTTGAGGAGGATAACAAGATTCCTATTATCTTGGGAAGGTCGTTCTTAGCTACAGGCCAAACTTTGAACGATGTGCAAAAAGGAGAGCTTACAATGAGAGTTCAAGATCAGAGTGTCACTTTTAGAGTGTTCAACGCAATGAAATTCCCAACAGACGAAGAAGAATGCTTTAAGGTGGAGCCACTAGAAGTTGTAGGAAATTCTGAGATTGGGCAACAGCTAAGGCCAGGTACCTTAAAGAGAGTCTTAACAGGGGATTCTGATTTCGAAGATGAACGAGTAGCAGAGCTTAAAACTTCTCAAGAGCATCTTAAACCATCTATTGAAGAAGCTCCCAAACTCGAACTCAAACTACCACCGGATCTCTTAAGTGATGTGCAGTTTAGAAGGTTGTCACGGTGAATAGATGACATGCATGACATTCACCGCCGTTTTGCAAAGGATTTGACTTAGGCTCATGGGAGTGCTTTCCGAGCCTTTGGGGTTGGAGTTGATTGGCCAGTGTTTGGAGATGGCATGGCATATTCACCACCTGATCCTCCACCCGAGGAGGGTGATCCTCCCAACTTCTAGGTACATTCTATCCTTGTTATCGCCTTCAATGGGGACATTGAATATTTTAAGTTTGGGGGTGGTAATCTAATGATTATTAGTAGTAGTGTGTGTTCATATAGATTGCATGATGCATATAGTTAGTATTATCTCATATTGTTTGCATATTAGTACGCGTTTTTTTATATATATGCTTCTGTTTAGTATGTTTACATGTAGTTGCATTTGCATGAATCTTGAAGTTGTTTTCCAAGTTGATTTCCTATGATGAGTTTATGTGCATAATTTCTTGGCTAGTAGTCTTGATCATATATGATGCCTTGTTACTTGGAAACTGCTTGTGTGAAAATTGTAATTACACTTATGCTCTAGAGATAAGACTTAGACTAACTTATTTCTCACGTCCTTGCGTTGAGTCGGGCGTAGAGTTTGGATTATTCCCTTTTTGAATGCAGAGTTTGTAAATCTTAAGTTTGGGGGAGTTAAGGGATGAATATGCCTTTCGAAAAAAAGAAGAAAAAAAGAGAATAAAAATTATCAGGTACTCCTTTGAGATCAATGGGTAGAATGCAATGTCATGTGAAGGGGATGATCCATGTACTTGTGCTGGTATAAAGTGCAAATGTATTAGAATAAGCAAAGTCTTGGTGACTTTTCACAACCTTTGATTACTGGAGAATTACTTGATTAAAAAAAAGAATAATATATTAGCGAAGTCGAATGGCGGTCGTGACTCACTAACACTGAGAAGCGTCCCAACCTTAGACTTAGCAAGAAAAAAAAGAAAAAAAAGAGTTGAAAAGTAGGAGAGGCATAAAATTCTTTTGGTGACCGTAAATTGTAGTTGACTCTTTAGTAAAGAAGTGTTTAAGCCCTATTCTTACTAACGGCTCATAGTAAGGACTCTGTTGAAGTTTGATAGTCTTTGTTTTGTTTCACTAGAGAGCATGCTAGCACACACGATGCACTTCACACTTGTAGTGGAAGAGAACATGGATAATATGTGAAAGAGATGAATGTCGAGAATGTTGCATATTTTGAGGATTATATGTTAACACGGATTACACTTCATGATTCGATTAGATGTAGGCATATAGTTGCATTCATGCATTGCATTAATATTATTTGTGTGTGTGTGTCTATGCTTAAGGACAAGCATCAGTTTAAGTTTGGCAATGTGATAAGTGGATTTTATATCCACTTGGAAGCCTTCGTTTTGACTTAAATCAATGATCTGGCCTCAAGCTTTTGATGTTTTTGATATGTTTTAGTGTTGTGTTGTGTAGGTTTCCTAGAAGGAGGATGGAGAGGAGATTCATATCCACAAGTTAAAAAAAAGGGCGAAGCAATCGGACGAACAAGGCGAAAGTTATGAGCCGCGGACGCATCGGAGCAGCGCGGGGCTGCTCAAGTGAGGCGCCCGCCCCACGCTTGACGGGAGAAAAAGCCCAAATCGCCCGTTTTTGATCCGTTTGAAGGCCCATTTGCTGGTGAACTTAAAGAAAGGCATGGGGAACCAAAAACATAACCTAGAAACATTCTAAGGAGCACGTGACGGCTACGGAGAAGATCGAGGATCGAGTTTCATTGTTTTTACTTTTGTAATTCTTCTAAGTAGGCGTAATTTTGGATGCTCGTTTCGGATTTGTTTCGCAACTCTTGTTCTATTACTTTGATATTGTTTAGACTATTCAGTACCATGTTTACTCTTATTCCCATGATGATGAGAAGTTTGATTATGAACTAATCGTTATCGTATTTATATATGGATTTCAGTAGTTGATTTGCCTTAATTATTTGTGTGATGAATGTTGATTTCTTCGTATTGGTTATGCTTATTCTTCTTGGATGCGTAGCTAACATTTAAGTTGTGTGTTAATCTTTATTGAAGCGAAAGTGGATATATTGATTTAGAACTTGCCATGCGAACATAGGTTTATGTATTCGATATACATGAATTGTGGTGTGATTTTAACCATCTTGCATCGCCCTATGTAATCTTGATAGATAACTTTCTCTTCAACTATTATGTTTTCAAATCTTATACACATATAAGGTCTAAGCATAATTGGTGTCTATTCGACTTCTATCTTAATTGTGGATTTGGAATAGTATGGTATACGTATATCGAAAGATAGCGTGTATCAGTTTCGTGTTATCTAATTAGTTATCGACCATCACATATCGATAAAGGCATAGCTCTGAATGAAGTAGATAATGATGTTAGAATCCCATGTTTTAATTCACATAAGTAATTCGTTTTAATCACTTAGTTTATAATTTGATTTTAATTAGTAAGTTGGATACAAACAACCAAAATTGTTACTTGTACGAGCATTGAATAATAGCCATACATTGCTGCATAAGTGCATATTTCTGAATACACTAGTCTCTGTGGGAACGAACTGAATTATATTCTATACTACTTGTGACCATGTACGCTTGCGTGATTTTGTGCGAACATGATCCCACCTGCCATATTGCATAGTTCACTCGCCTTTGAAGTTTTTACTGGAAGAGCTTTCGAAGTACATGTGAAGGCCATGATTTCTCATAGTCCAAACAAAAAATACAAATTTTTTTTGATGAAAACATCTGTATGCGAGAGGACCCCGACAATAACAGAGGAAATTTTTATAATCCTATTAATATTACAGTTCAAGTTCGGTCACAGGACACCAGGATATGTCCATTGGTTGAAATGTATCCAACAGGGTTAAAGAAGTTTTCTTCTGTTGTTGCTAGACAATGGCCAGTGATACCATAGTTAGTCGTTGTTGCCATATTAATACGCATGGATTGCATCATATAATAGATTGTATATGCAGATATAAGAATCTCTTTATGAGAATGATGCACATCAAATTTTCAACAAATATTTGGTTAAATTTGCTTAGTCTAGGCAGCTGTGTCCAAAATATGTTATTGTTGTTTCAGCAGGCATTATCTACTCGTACTCACCTTCCCTAACAAATATCGTATTACTCCTTATTTCTTCATCAAATTTTAAATTGTTCTCATATTTAGTGAGATTGTGTGCTCGTATGTATCATTTTAAGTACATTGTTTTGTTCATAGTATAAAGATTTCGGATGTATTGTTCTATTTAGATTCCAAAGTTTGCCCGTATAATATGAATTGATGTTTTCACATATAGTTTCTATTATTTATAAAGTGACATAAAATGTTTTGAATGCTTTTTTCGAAGAGAATGTGCACGACCCTCAGAGATAAATCATGGAGCAGATTTGAAAAAAAAAGGAGAAGAAACATCAAGAAGAATGTGATTTATAGGGAAAGAAACAAAAAGTATTGATTGATGAAAATATACAACATTGGAAAATTTTCTATTTGTTTTGCTGAAGTTTAGTATAAATTACATGTTTAAAGCAGTGTTGTAAAAAGCGGAAATCAGACTTAATCGGTGAAGTCACGGAACAAGGATTAATCGGAGATTTATTGAATTGATCGGAGATTAATCGGATAGATCGGTGATTAATCAGAGATTTAATCAGTTCGGCGAGTTACGGAACAGAGATTAATCGGTGATTAATCGTGATTAATCAGCGACTTTTAGAACAGAGGTTTAAAGTGTTAGATCTTTGTTTGCGAAGTGAATATGAGCCCACACATGAATTTTTTAAAGTAACTAAACACTTTTAAGATTACATCTGCATGTGTGTTTTATATTGTTAACTAAAGTAGTCCTAAAAATATATGATATAATCTTTTCAATTGCGCGGAGCTCGTTTTTTCACCTAGTTACTTCCTCTATTTTGAAATATAAGTCGCTTGACTTTTTGGCACACACTTCTAAGTCTTTTGACCGAATATTAAAAACATTATTTTTGAAATTTTCTTTTTTTGAATAAAAATATATGATGAACATTATAATTCAGAAAAAGAATTTTTAAAAAATAATGATTTTAACTATCCGGTCAAAGAAGTGTGTGCCAAAAAGTCAAGCGACCTATATTACAAGTACACGATCTTAACTAACCATAAGAACAATATTATAAGTTTCAATTATATACTTATATATAATAAGTGTAAGGGAGATAATTTGGTCGCATGGTCCAAAACTTATTATCCGTTGGATCGTGTATTGAACAAATAAGCATCTTTAGAACAAAATTAACTTATGTTCTATAAGACAATTTTTTTTTTTTTTTTTTTTGCTAGTTGATTACACACGCACACGTGGGGAGTCGAACTCCTGACCTCCCGCAAGAGGGTACAAGAGTTCTACCACCACACCAACACCTTGTTGGCATGTTCTATAAGACAATTGATATCTACTTGCAAGTATGTTTATAATTCCTTTTCTAAATCCAATACAAATTCTGTTTTTCATGTGTTCGTGATTTTTTTAATCCAAAATAAATACTTCCTACCGATTTTATTTGTATAATCATATAAATCGCACCGTCACAATTTTTATATAATATATATTAAAATTAATAAGCCGGATTTATGTGAGGAACGAATACAAAAACTTTTCTTTATCCAAAACAGATTCTACCTTCTTATTGCATGTTTATGAATCCTTTTCTTAATTCAAAACAAATTATATTTATCAATTGGGAAAATAGATTTTTTTGTCACTCAACTTATTGTGTTTTTAGAAACTTACCACCCAACTAATTTTTTTTCCCTTTTACTCACTAATGTTAGGTTTGGTTTTATTTTTAGCCATCAGCTTAGGTTCGGATTTGATTACTAGCATTATGATAATTTTTTGTAGCATTATTTATACATAATAATAGTATGTAATATTTTGATGATGTGTCGTATGTTTATTCATTTATATATAGCAACAATAATATAAAATGAGCCAATGAAAAATTAAAATCTGGAAAAATCGTAATTAGATTTCAAAAAATTTAATAAATCATGAATATTAAATCAATGACTTCAAACAATTCACCCCCTCTCATAAGATAAAGTGTATTTGAGTGATATGATGAATCATCTTTCGCTATTAGAGTTTCAATCTACTAGCTCAGTCTAAGATCTCTCCCGAATTTATCTTCAAATATTTTAATAACTTTATCTTATTACAATTTTCAAGATAAATAAACAGAGAGGAAAACTTAATATAATGCATCATTTTATGTTAATTACTCCCTTCGTCCCTCTCATTTGTTTATAGCTTCGTCCCTCTCATTAATTTATAATTTTTTCTACTGCTTAGCACGTATTTAAGACTCTTATAAAACATAGTTTCATAACTAATTTTTGTGATGTTTTTTTTGCGTGTAAAAATTTAAACGCTGAATTTTCATTCGGAAGAAAAAGATAAATTATTTATGTAACTACATCTTTTAAAATCCATAAAAATATTATATATGAAGATACAAACATATATCAAATCATCAAAACATTACAGACTAACACTCTATTTTAACAATGCTACACAGAAAATGTAATGCTAATAATCAAATCCGAACCTAACTTCAGTGACAAAAAAAAAAGCTGAACCTAACATTAGTGAGTGAAATTTAAAAAAAATATAGTTGGGTGGTTAGTTTCTAAAGACGCAATAAGTTTAGTGACAAATTTTTTTTATCATAATGCTAGTTTCAAATCCGAACCTAAGCTGGTGGCTAATACAAAATCCAAACCTAACATTAGTGAGTAAAAGGAAAAAAAATTTAGTTAAGTGGTAAGTTTCTAAAAGTACAATAAGTTGAGTGGCAAAAAAAATCTATTTTCCCTTATCAATTTTAATCTAGAACCATATTATTTTTTAGAAAAATATTTAAATCACATTATAATAATTCTAATATTAAATATATTTATAATTATAATCTAATAGAAGTTTTGCGTCACATATTCTACACAAAATATATCAAAATTTGATAAAAAAAATTCAATACTTTGGCATGATTATGAGAAAAACGAATGGTTTGATTACGATAGTTTATTTGAAGTTATTAATGGCGGTAATGGTGTATTTCATATTCACATCGCCACTATCTGATGATCCAACATTTGTGACAAGTTTTTTTTTTTTGTTTTACAGAAACAAGTGTGAAAAGTAGAATGCATATTTTTATTTGCACATATTAAGATGTTATAATCTTATTTATTATTTTCAACAATATAGACATATTAATCATGTTTATATTCAAATTATTAACGAAAATATATTATATAAAGTTTAATAATTTAACATAAAAATATTTTAAAATAAACATTTATATTCAAGTATATATATTGAAAAAGAAAGACGAAAAATTATATACAAATATGCATTACATCATGCTATTAAATATTTTTATTATTAAAAACAAATATGTTAGATTAAGTTACTCATAACTGTAAAATTATAGAAAACTAATATTTTGGATTAGATTCAACTAAAATTTAAGATAATTTTAAATTATACCAACAACATATAAAAATTATATATTCTTTCAAAAATTTGGACTTACAAACAAATCATTATTTCAAATTTTATTTAATTTAAAATATTAATTTATTATTTATAGATTAAATTTTTTTCACTTCATTGGAAATATATTTAAAATTTTTATAAATAACTAAAAACTTCCCGTGCCTTGCACTAGTATATAGGCAAATTAAACAAAGGATTTTAAATCAAACCATAAATAAATTATATTATGTGAAAACTATATATACTTTTGATAAAAATATTTGAAATATATTTCTATTTATAGCTACATAACTTTATAAATGGAATCACATGCCGTCCAACACACCATTGGCAAGAAAATCAAGCTAGGGCTTGATAGCTCGAAACCATTTTCTCCCATGGCGAACAAAGCCCTCGTCTCCGTGGCTGACACAATCTACGAGCTCCAGAAGCATCTCTTGGATGGAATCCAAACCGACACCCAATTACACGCTGCCGGCTCATTAATGTCCAAGAACGATTACAAACACGTCGTCACTGAAAGATCCATTGCCAAATCTTGTGGGTACCCACTTTGCCCCAATGATTTATCATGTAATCATGTTAAAAGTAAAGGGAAGTATCATATTTCGCTGAGGGAGCACAGGGTTTATGATCTTGAAGAGATGCGCATGTACTGTTCGATGAAATGTCTAGTCGAGAGTAAGGCGTTTTTGGGGACATTGCAGGAGGAGAGAAGCACGGTGCTTGATGTGAGTAAGATTGAAGAGATTATGGGGGTGTTTGGGGTGAGAGGGAATGATGGGGTGGGGAACAAAAGGAGATTAAGGGTTGAGGGGTTGACGATTAGGGAGAATGAGGAAGTGGCAATTGGGGAGGTTGTGGTTGGGGATGCGAATGCGATTGAGGGGTATGTTCCGAAGGGTTCTAGGGGGTTGGATGGAAAGAATCAGAAACAAGGTAGTGTTTTCTTTTAATGATATTCTTCCTGTGTAATTTTGTGAATTTGAAAAATATTGGTTTTTGTTGTTTTGTTTTACTATTTTGCCTTGTGTTTGTAGATATTGTTTTTGAGGTTTGGTAATGTTGTGAATGACAGTGATTAAACCTAGCAAAAAGAAGCCTGCTGAGAAAAATGACTTGAATTTTAGTGAGTTTGATTTCATGAGTACGATTATTACTCAAGATGAGTATAGTGTCTTTAAAGTATCATCGCAGTTACTGGCTGCTGGTTCTGGTTCCAATGTTAATAGTTCAGGGAGCAAAGTTAGATTCGAGGAAATGAATGATCAATTTGCAGCATTGGGAATGTCTTCTGATCATGCATCAAGTAGTTCAAAAACTAAATTTGAAGAGCCAAATCAGGACGGGGATGTTGTTGACATGATTGATAATCTTAGTATATCAAGTGGTTGTCAAGGTGGACCTGGTGTAAATGTAATAGAAGCCAGGAAGGGAGCTCTTAGTGGAAAAACAGATGAACGTAATGTTGGCATGCTCAAGCCTTCTTTGAAGTCTTTAAGTTCAAAGAATGTTACGCGCTCTGTTACTTGGGCTGATGAGAAGAGTGCTGGCAATAGAAGGCTTTTTGAAGGCAGTGAGTTGGAAGATACAAAACAGGATTCTGAGGGCCTTAATCGAACAAATATGGAAGAGAACGATTCCTTAAGATTAGCATCAGCAGAGGCTTGTGCAGTAGCACTGAGCCAAGCAGCGGAAGCTGTTGCGTCTGGAGATTCTGATGTCCCTGATGCAGGTATGGACCATTAGTATTAACATTTTTTTTTAATCATCAATGGTCTTGAGATCCCATTTAGGTCTCTATCTTCATTTTCTTCCCTTGCAATTTTACTCATTATTACATTAATTTTCTATTGCATGTATTCTCTAGTTTCTGAAGCAGGAATAATTGTAATGCCACCACCAACATATGACGAACGTAGGGATGCAGATATGGATACGGACATGGAACCAGCTGCTATAAAGTGGCCACAGAAACAGGGCATTACAGCTTCTGATTTTTTTGATAACTCCGAAGATTCATGGTATGATGATGCTCCAGAAGGATTCAATTTAATTGTAAGTTTATCATTTCATTTTGTTGACTTTTCTAGCATTTATTAGATAATTTATTGCACTAACTTCTGTATTTGAATGCTTTAGTTATCACCATTTGCATCAATGTTTATGTCGCTCTTTTCGTGGATTTCATCATCTTCATTGGCTTATATATATGGGCGGGATGAAAGTTCACATGAAGAGTATCTCTCTGTTAATGGAAGGGAATACCCCCGTAGAGTGATGGCCATAGATAATCGTTCCTCTGAAATCAAGCTGGCTGTTGCTGGATGTCTTTCTCGGACTTTCCCGGAACTAGTCAATGACCTTAGACTCCCAGTACCAGTATCAACGTTGGAAAAGGGAATGGTACAACTACTTAACCTTCTAACAGTCAATGATTATTAAAGTAAAAAACAGCTGGAAGTTGCGTTTCTGTTGGTGTTTGTTATGTGTAGTTTCTTTTTTTATATGTTATATTAGTAGTTCGCATGAAGTCCAGCCCAAAAATTTGAAACCTAGAAACTTTTGTTTATAAGTCAATGAAGTTTGAGTTGCCAGAAATATTAAGTGTTGGCAGCTTCTGCCATTGAGGTCCTATTTGGTGTGAGAACTGTGAACAAGATTCTAGTAAGACGTGGTTTGAGTGAAAGAAGATTGTGCATTACGTTCAGTCAGTTTCTCCAAGTGCCTTAAGAAAAACCTTGCCCAATCTTGTTTGTGATCAGAGAGCATGTGCCTCTATATTCTACCTAGGAAGATGTTAATTTGGGCATTGCCATATAAAGCTGTCCTTGTAAATCTACCCTTCTTTTTCGGCAGGAGCATAAAACTTCCCCTCCTACATTGAAACTTTGGAGTAAGGTGTGTAGGATTATGCTCATAGTGTATTTGCAAAGCAAAGTGGATCATGCTGAAGATCTTTTGAACTGAATTTTTGTGATATATGACTCTTGGAATTCTACCTGACTACCTTTGGTGGCTGTAAAATTAGTTTTTTTTACTTCGATACAGTAGACTTGTCTATTAACAACCTTATCTTGTGACAACTTGCAAAACTGCCTAAATGGATATGAATGTATTATGTTTTTATCGTTGCAACTTTCAATAATAAGAGTTACTGTTGAAGTCTTCAATACATCTATAAATGTTAACAGTTCAGGAAGTGCTCATATTCTACCTTCTGGTTTCGCTCCAGTTAGAACAAATTTCTATTTTGACATTTGCTATCTGAAAATTTTAATAGTACAGAATATGAATTAATTTAGTCATGCATTTGAGTATTCAGTTTCCTATAACTTGGTCAGTGACATCTGATTTATGGAGTTGCACATGTGTGTCTGTGTTATAGATCACTGATTATTTGGTGAGTGCTTTTGTTGCAGTCCTACTTGCTGGACACAATGTCCTTTATGGATCCAGTTCCTCCTTTTAGTACAAAGCAGTGGCACGTTATTATTTTTTTGTTTCTTGACGCACTCTCTGTGTCTCGGGTTCCTTCGATTGCTCCGTATATAAAAAGCAAGAGAAAACTGCTTCAGAAGGTATTCTCCGTATCCATCATACTTTACTGTTGTCCAATCTGTCTGCAATTTATTGTCAATTTTTTAGTTTAACAATTGAAGTGGTATCAATTAGGATTTGTAATTTGAAACTGTAAAATTGTGATAGTGTCACCTCACACGCTTATTTAAGCTATTCAATTACACCGTTTTCTGCATATGAATTTGACATCACGAAAAATATCATATTTTGCTTAACCGGATCTAAAAATAATGTCATATTTTTTGATGTGTGTGCTTAGGTGTTGGATGGTGCAAAGATAAGTGAAGAAGAGTATGGACTTCTGAAGGATTTAGTACTTCCACTTGGCCGAGTGCCTTACTTTTCTGCGCAAAGTGGAGGCTAAAGAACACTTCTATAGTTATTGAAGCTTCTCCAAATTTAAACTCGCTCCGTAATGCTGTTCTGACTTGTGTAGGCTTTGCTACTGAATATTAGAAGCTTGGCCATTTTTTGTTTTTGTTTGTTTTTTGGTTTATAGTTCATTTAATATAAGTTTGAATATATAAACAAAGACATCTTTTAACAATGAAGTGAACATTGTATGCATATTGACATCACTGATTAAAAACATGTACTCCCTCCGTCCCCCTCATTTGTTTACATTGGGGGACGGGGGCTCGGCACGCATTCTAATACTCTCGTAAAACGTAGTTTGGTAAATTATTTTGAACTTTTTTTTCTTCTGTATAAAAATTTGATGTTTAAATTTTTATACAAAAAAGAAAAAATTTAAAAATAAGCTATAGAACTATGTTTTATATGCGCATTAAAATGCGTGTCGAGCAGTGTGAAAAAACTGTAAACAAATGAGGGGGACAGAGGGAGTACTAATTAGGGACAAATCCAGTACCCAACTCCTTTTTCTTTTATAGTAATGTGCCAAGTTACTGTGGCTTGTATTGGCGCTGTTGGAAACAGTTGGGAGTAAAAAGACTGAACTATATGGTATTCTGGTCAATTTGGAATAGGAGGAACTCATAAAAGAGGTCATATAAAGGGAAATTATTGAACATATGAGCTACGTGACATTGGAGTACCGTATTGTTGTATTTACGTACATTATTGCAGAGCCCCAGCCCCCAAGATTGAAATATGTAGCAAAAGGGTGGACCTGGCAGTATCTTCTGGAGAGAGAGAGAGAGAGAGAGAGAGAGAGGAGGCAAATCGAATACTACTAGTTCCATTTCGTGCCACCCCCACTTTCCCTGGACTGCAATGCATTGGTTTTCCGAGTGGTCTTTCCTCATATTACATTATATCCTCCATCTCCATACATATTGCCTATTAGTATTGCTTCTAATCAAATCAGGTAGGGATCAAGTTACAACCGTAAATTGATTCGCTGCATACTTAGGAATTTATTCTTCGGTTCGACTTGCCAATAATTTTGATCCGCAAATTGCAATCACAACTTTATAAGATACAAAGTAGATAAGTTTGGTGCATCATAACAGGTTCTATCAAATGAATTGATGGATTAGTTCTCATTTTACGGTTTTGTAAACCAGACCATAAATTTATATAAACTATTTATGCTTGAATAAAAATATGCTATACAATTTAAAGAACATGTATATGTTTAGGGTGTTGGTCTTGGCATGACAATCATTGGTTCCGAACCGAACTTGGTCATTTTTTTCACAATTTTTTTTTTGAAATCCTGTCCTGTTAGCTGGATATTCATCTAACGGCCAGAACCAGCATGCTATTTAACAGATTCCAACAGTCGTATGTCATGGACCGTTATCCACATCTTTATAATGATTTTAAAAAGTGAATAAAAATTTGAATATAAATGATATGTTATGATTTATGAACCAATGCTAAATATGGTTGGTGCATCCTGACTTCAAATAAAAAATACTGATAACTTTTGCCAATACCACCAAACCTCAAATCAAAAAGACTGATAATTTACCAATACCACCAAACCTCTCTGAGGGCAACTCCAACCCAACACCAAAACACCATTTTGGTGTCAAATTTGGTGTCAAATTCACTCCAACCCAACACCAATTTGGTGTAAAGTTGACACCAAATAAATTGGTTGACACCAAATTTGGTGTCAAGTATTGATTTGGTGCAATTTTTACACCAAATTTGGAGTTTTCCAAAATACCTACTATACCCTCACATATGTTAATGAAAACAAAATTATTCCATCTATGTCCCATTAAAGTTGTTTTATTTTATATTATTTATTCTTTAATCATAATTGTTTTAAATTTTCTTTTTTTACTATTTTACTCAAGTTTTTTATTTATTTCCAAATATCAATAAATTTATATTCTTATATAGAAGATATGTTTTTTAAATAGATTTGATTTAAAATAAAATACACAATGATTAAAATATAAATTAAATAAAACTAAAAAGTTTGCATTACTTTTGCATGAAACCATGATTACGTGACCTGCCTATGCATCTAAAATGAATATGCAGTACACCATCTGAAGAAACAACAGCATGATAATAACTAGTTTTCTAGAAAATCATTCAGGGAACCTCCAAACTTTTTCAAATATTCATCTGCAGATGCTGATGCTGTCGAAATGGAAAGAAATGAAGATGACGAATTTCAAGATTTTCTTAGTAGATATCGACAAATTAAAGATAAGGAAGCTCATTTTGAACTTCGCAACGCCTTGATCGAGCACATATGGGAAGAGCACGGGAATTCATATAATTAAGTTGTCCTCTTGAATTTATTAATGAATTTATAATTATTTTAGGTCCTTGTTTATTGAACATGTTAAAATTTTAGTACAAATTCAATATTGATATAAATATCTTAAAAAGAGAGAATATTCCATTTAATGTGTAAAAGATTCTTTTTGGTGTAGGATATGGTGTTGATGGGTTGGAGTGAAATTTTGGTTTGGTGTAGTTTTCACACCAAATTGGTGTGTTTTTCACACCAAAATGGTGTCATGGGTTGGAGATGGTCTGAGAAGCAAAGAAACCAAAGTGGGCATTTCAGAAAAAGGGAACAAATGAATGTTGCATTGCACCTATACATTTCTATGGTTTTACCAGAGTCTAGGCCAAAAGTATAACCTCTCTTCTACTCGCTCCTTTAATTTACCTTTTTTTTTTTACTTCAATGAAATGTATTTAAAATTGAAAAATATATATACAACTATTTACTGATTAGAAATCATTATGTACAATATAGTCAGAGGAGTTGTGGTATAAAATATATATATGAGTTGTGGTATAAAATATAAAATATTAATAAATATGTATTGATTTTTTTTTTTGACGAAAAGAGAAGAATTTAATAAATAACTGAAACCCAGCCGAGACAAACTCTCGAACAGTCAATTACAACCTGATTAAGAAACAAAAAACGAGTTAAACATATAGGCGCTTTATTTTCTGATCGCTTAATAAATAGAATATTTAAATTCATTAAACCAAAACGCATTACAATCAAATCTCGAACAATCCAACCTACATCAGTTGTGAACATAGACATCACAATCGACTTTCACATAAGCAGTAGCATCTGTAGCTCAATGTTCAAAATTATCTGTTACATCAACTGATATTGGATCAACAAATGACCCCAAAACATGAACAATTTTATGTCGTGAAAGGTGAGCTCTTGCGATATTCACCGTGCCATATTTGATACAAGTCTTACGGATTATCCAAGATATCATGTAACTCCTTCTTGGAAACATTAACGCACGCATAACAAAACACACAGAAACAACAAAACAAACACAAACATCCGAATAAGATGGGCACCACCTTGATGACAAGGTACTCAACGAGAACTCAACCAAAAGGATTAGATTTTGGTTTTATTGATAAAACTGAAAAATAGGAGAGAAGATGGAAGAGCGGAGATGATTAATCAGTAGAGGGGATGAGGATGAAGAGCGAAAAAGTGACAGCTAAAAACTTGGAGACTCTCAAAACTGCAAACCCTCAAATTATGAGAAACATGTGACTATATATTGATTTTAATCGTCCTAAATTTATCATGAAAAGTTTACACAAGACTATCAAATACTGTACTGTTAGTTTTGCTCCAAAAACTGTATATAAGCAGAACTGACGAAGCAACTGAGATGCCTTGATAACAACATCTTAGCCCTTTATGCAGATAGCAATGATTGCTAATGTATCAGTTGCAATTCTTGTTTGTCAACTGGATTGTTTTGGGCTCGCCCAATAAACAAATAAAAAAAATGAATGATAAAAGGAAAGAATTTCTTTACTAGTTTTGGGACCAGGCAAAGTGATTATTAGTGAAAGAACATGTTTTTCCTCTTTTGAATACCATTTTGTTAGGTTATCCTAATTCTAATCTACTCTCCCCATATATATTTTAACTTTTCAAACAATACTAAAGAGCTCAATTTTATTAAAGAATGCATACTCAATAGATATCTCGAATCTCCCCCTAAACTGATATCTAAAATCTTAGGTGTTAATAGGAATGTTCAAAGGGGATCTTACACTTGTTCAAGGGAACAGAAGTATTAGACTCTTGATCCATTTATCGAGTTAAACCCTATCATAAACTTTAGAGTGAAAGGATGTATTAACTAGTAGCATGATAGTGGTATATCTGTTCTAATACTTTTCGGATGAGCTAGGATCGAACCGGGGTGTTTGGAGAAAACAGAAGATAAACCTATCACTTAGGCTATCCAATCGTGTATCACACATGTTTAGCTGTCAAGATTCATGCCAAATGATTGAATACCAACAGAATATAACCAGAAGAACTGAAATTTAACTGAAACTGTTCCATTGGCAAACTAGGCAAAACTGAGCTTCAAAATAAACATGCTTAGGAGCAGCTTTTGCATTTTCTCGCAAACTTCTACTCATCATTAGAATTTCCCATATCCACCACTTGTTGCTTATTGTGGGTACTCATGATCAGACTATATAATCCTTAGCAGAAAAGCCATTCTCCTAATGGCATATTCTGGTCGGTGTTGAATCCAAATTTAATAATGCAAATTACAAACCGAAAGTATATTCCACTATCAACTTCATTCCTCGTATAAAACTGCACGCCTGATCAATCGAAGTTGAATCAATGCTCTTAGTTCTGAGTTCTCCATCTTGTGAACTCTTCGCAACTTGTTCTAGTGCCTTGAAGTGGTCACAGCCAGAGCTTAAAGTCTTGGCCCTTTTCAAAACTCCACGGATCGTGGGCGCCTTCACTCTATTCACCCTAAAATCTCTAGCCTATTAGTGACAAAACTCTCGGGTTAAAGTCCGAGCTTGTGATGATCTGATCATCCCCACAGCCTAGTATAAAGACAGACTTGTAGACGGATAACTTCATACCACATTCATGCTATAAGACCTATCTGATCAGCTAACCGCAAAACTATAATCATTAACCACAATGGAAGCTTATCGGATTTTATTCCTTGCTTTAAACATCTTCTTGGTCTTTTCTGTAACTTCAGTTCATTGCAGGTTTCTTGAATTTTTCACAAAAGACCCAAGTGTCCGAAAACTGTCAGAAATTTCACTTCCACCAGCACCAGCACCTCAGCAAGCAACAGCCTATTTGGATTCCACATCCATTCCTCGTGCCCTCTTTGATGTAGTTTCCTTCGGTGCTGTTGGAGACGGTGTGACAGACGATACAGAAGCTTTTAAGAAGGCCTGGGATGCTGCTTGCGAGATTGAATCAGCAACCCTTTTGGTTCCAAAACATTACACATTCATGATACAATCTACTATCTTTACAGGGCCTTGTAAAAGTGCTCTCACGTTTCAGGTAACGCAGAAATTTCCTATTTAACTTGATATCTAAAAGTCTTTGAAGATGTTTATAAAGATTAGAAGTTTGACAAAAATTCTTAATGTTTCAAGATTGATGGAACTGTGATTCCACCGGACGGACCAGATTCATGGCCAAAGGCTAACAGCAGAAGACAATGGCTGGTTTTCTACAGAATCAATGATTTATCATTGCAAGGTGGTGGAGTCATAGATGGCAGAGGAGAAAAATGGTGGGATCTACCCTGCAAACCCCACAGAGTATGCAATTTCTCCCACCCCTCTGTTCTTTATATATTCAGACCACTAAAATATTTTAGACTTTACATGCACATCTATTTATTTACATTCCTAATTCGAAAAAATCTATTCACAGGGAGTGAATGGAACAACTCTACCTGGCCCTTGTGATAGTCCTGTTGTAAGTGTCACCATATTATAAGACTTGCCTACAAGGTACAGAGCATACCGAATTATGACACATATTAACGATGACTTGAATTTTGCATTCGTGTAGGCTTTGAGGTTCTTTATGAGCTCCAACTTGACTGTAAAAGGGCTGAAAATCAAGAACAGCCCTCAATTCCATTTCAGATTTGACAAATGCCAAGATGTTCATGTTGATTCCCTATATATAAAATCACCTGCATCAAGTCCCAACACTGACGGAATTCACATAGAGAATTCGTTCAATGTGAAGATATACAACTCTGTCATTTCTAATGGCGATGATTGTGTGTCAATTGGAGCCGGTTCTCATTATGTCGACATAAGGAACATTACATGCGGCCCTAGCCACGGGATAAGGTAATTAATGAGGGCACTTCTATAGTTTTGCAAAATTTAGAATGGTAAAAAAATGTAAAGATAAATTTTAGGGAACACGTGTCCCCTGTACCTCTTTCTAGATCCGCCCCTGCACACAACATTCTCTAACTCTGCTTTACAATTCCTATTTTTTCAAAAAAAATTATATTCCATTGATGGTTTCTTATCCAAAAAATGCAGCATCGGCAGCCTTGGAATACGCAACTCACGAGCTTGTGTATCAAACATAGCAGTCACCGATTCAGTGATCAAGTATTCGACTAACGGGGTCAGAATCAAAACATGGCAAGGAGGTTCAGGATCAGTATCTAAGGTCAGCTTCAAAAACATCCACATGGACACGGTCCGAAATCCCATAATCATAGACCAATACTATTGTGAAACAAAGGGATGTGCTAACCAAACATCTGCAGTATACATAAGTGATATATCCTACACAAGTATCAAAGGTACTTATGATGTGAGAAGCCCTCCAATGCATCTGGCATGCAGCAATGGCATCCCATGCACGAATCTCACGCTTTCCGACATCAAATTGGTTCCTTCTCAAGGCCTAAAAATGTTGGAACCATTCTGCTGGAATGCTTATGGAGATCTAGACTCACTCATTGTCCCTCCCATTTACTGCTTGTTGGAGGGAAATCCCCTCACTCTACTTGAAAACAGTGTTAATCTTTGTTAAACTTGAATTGTACTAGAATATAGTATAGTGTACAATACAATACAGTATATATAGTATAGGGAAAATTACTAGTTGTAACAGAGTTGTGAGTCTTGGTTTCACAGCTACTGGGAAAGCTGAAGGATTGTATACCTTGTGGTCTTATTGTGCCAATCTAAAAACTATAGTAATTTCTAATGACCATGGCTTTTATCAGGAATATTAATATAATGATGCATCTTATACTTCTTCTGGAGTTCTGGTAAATTAAAATGACATTTGTAAGAATCATAATGTTAAGCTCTAGAATTCTTGTTCAGTCTAAAAAACTGGGCTACCTGAGAGAATTTGATATCAAAATAGTTTTGTTTTGATATGAAAAATAGCAACAGTAATCTTGAATATTTTGTTCTTAAAATAATATAGCTTCCGCTCGCTTAAGCCTGAATTCAAATTTTTATAATCATTTTCTTCTCAAATATCATAATATTTTTTTCATATTTATTCACCCTAACATAGAGACCACACTCCCAATTTAGGGAAAAAAAAAATTATTCCTTCTCAAACTCTTTTTCTTCTCAAATCGCTTCGTAACAATTTGACACTTACTCGATCTTTTTAAAAAACTTTCCTCCTACTTTAATTATTTTCAATCATTTCATTCCACTTCATTCTCGCAAACCAAATACGCCATCAGTTTTAACCAATCACAAAAATTATGTAAATAAATAATAATTTTTAATCTCACCTCCTTTTTTCTCATTTTAGCATAATTGCTATAGCAGTATTTTGTTTTTTGTTACTGACTGCAAACGAGTTTTAGAATCTCTTTTCAATTCTCACTAGTCATTTGGTTCTACATTGTTTTTACATTAGAGTGAGTTATTTTATTACGGTTGTATGGCGTCTGATACAAATACAATGCACCAGTAAGTGCTGTATAGACTCATCAATGGGACGGTGCACGGTTGCCTAATGGGTGCTTGCCTTTCCTCACTACTAACACATCATCATCCTTTTTTTTTTCTTTTTTTTTTTTTCATTTTCGTAAAACATTTAAAGTTTCAATATAAACGAAAATTATATATTACAATATAATCAAAAAAATTCTAATAAAATGAATCATGCTTATTAAATAATTCAAAAATTATGGAAAAGTTACAAGTTACTGTCTATTTTATTTTTATGTACGAGCTTACTATTTTTTAGGATGACTTCATTTTTTTTCCTGAATTGAGTGATATACACAAGGGTATTATTGTCCACCAACTTCCTTGATATTTAATGTTTAATTCTACACTAAAACTGTATTTAATATTTAAAATAAAGTAAATTGTACTAATAAAATAGATGCAGTATGCTATGGTATCTGCAAAGCTTAGTACAAAACATCAACACTCACAAAATTTGGGGGATAATATCTTAGTACATGAACAAGCTTCTTAATAACTTTTGTCACAAACACTGCCCTATATAATATATTTCCCAATCTCTGCATACGCAGAGTTGTTTATTGAAACAACAATTTAGCTCATACATCAGGGATATAACATATGAGATAAATATATATGTTACATGAAACTGTGGTACCAGAGTCGAGAATTTCCAGATACATTAGAATATAAATTCGAGGACCTCCAGCACGGAAGTGGCAAATTAAATACATTGGACAATTAGTCTACTGAGCAATTTCCTACGAGGCAGCAATCTGCATGCAGTGCATATACAGAGTTAAGGAATCAAGTAATCTGGACCAGGTAGAAGGAAATTGCATTACATTGGATGAGTAATTTTACGATGAACTTACCTTCAATGAGGATGTGGTATTGCATGCGGTGGACATTTAATTTAGAGTCGCAAGTACTTCCAATAAGGAAGCAGCAAATTGCATTTGGGTCTCCTCATCTATGGTTGAGAAGGAGGGAACATGTGCAAAGAGTGATAAAATCCCGTTCTGCTCCGCAAAACGCAATGAGTGATAGTAGACATAGTTGCAAACAAACCGGCCAGCGTCTTCAGAGGCCATGACCTCAAAACCCATCTTTGCTAAAGAATATGTAATCTCCTCGACCGGAAGAGAGGTCTGAAACAATATAAGTGAAAATGTTGATGTAAATGTACTTTGATGAATCAAGCATTAAAATACATTTAATATAGTATAAGAGATTTTAAGATTACTTATCATAAACAACAGTTAAGTATTGCAAAGATCAGATGAAATAGCGCAGATGCAATCCTATGAGTGTACTATAAAGTTGCACCAACCAGAAAGGGACTCCTGTTTCAGGAACATACAGGGCATAACTAGACCAAAGATCACGCAAAGAGGTCAAGGGCCTTAACTATACGGCCATTATCTTCCGAAAGAACGGGTGCAGTATAGAAGCCAAGTAAAGTATTTGCATCCTGTAGTTCTCTATTTCTCAATCACTCCTGTTTCACCTTTTTCTATTGCTTCTTTTTAACTTTGTAGAAACACATACAATAGTACATTGTGGCTTTAGTTACCTGTAGCTACGGTTTAATTAAAGATGCTCGAGAAAAACGTGTGCAATTGATAAACTATAAAAACTGATCCTTGATTTCTCCAATTATATCACAAAAATCAATTAGGCCTCCATAAGGATTATTACTTGGCCTGATGGTTTGTTACAGATAATAAGCCTCTATCAGGCCAAGCCACAAAGGAACAGAAAAAGCAGCAGCGCACTGCAGCACAGTAGCAAAGCCATTCATGATCTCAGCGGACTGTGACAGACTGGCATGACTCATTGTAACTGAATTTTGTTATGAAATCCAGAACATTCCACTGTGATGTATACATAGTAGCTAACTTTTTGTAAATGGACAAGTTGGTTTTTCATCTTCAAATAGTAGCCAACTCTCTCTAAATGGACAAGTGAGTTTATCATCTTCAATGATAGAATTTTAGCTGTAAATGGACAACTTAGCTTTTCATTGAACTAAATGGACAAGTTAGTTTCTCATCTTCAATGATAGAATTTTAGCTGTAAATGTAGAAGTTAGTTTTTCATCTTCAATGATAGAATTTTAAAACTAACATCTTCAGTGATAGAATTTTACCTGTAAATTTACAAGCTAGTTTTTCATCTTCAATGATAGAATTTTAGCCCCTCTCCCTCCCTCCCTCCCTCCCTCCCTCCCTCCCTCAAATCTGACATGGTAATAGAGCCAGGATGGCATTGTACCTAGCTCACCACATCCAAACAATCACCATCATCATTATTCATGTACTCTTATGCAACTACTGTAACCAATACTTCTTCAAACACAATTTTCATGGTGTCTGCACCAGTTATTGATATCAATCATCCTTACTACTTAAGCTCTTCAGCTCATCCTGGTATCTCCTTGGTGAATGAAGTGCTCACAGATCAAAACTGTCATACCTGGAGTCGATCTATCAAGATTGCTATCTCTGCTAAACTCAAACTACGGTTCATCGATTGTACACAGGTGAAACCAGCAGCTAACTCTCCATTGTTATCACTGGATGAGAAGCAATAATCTTGTAATTTCATGGCTTCTCAACTCCATTTCTTCATATATCACAAAAAGTGTGGTTTACATGACCACAGCTAAACAGATCTGGGATGATCTAGTAGCTCGCTACTTACAATCTAATGTTCCTCGACTCTTTCATCTTAGAAAGGAATTAGCATCTCTTACTCAAGGTACTAGATCTGTTACTGCCTATTTCGGTCTTATTGATGAACTTGATAGTATATCTCCTATTCCTCGATGTACATGTGCAAATTCAGATTGAATTGTCTCAATTCTGTGAAACTTGATCATTATGAACACAGCACAAAGCTGAGTCAATTCCTCATGAGACTCAATGATCAATTTACCAATACCAGTGGACAGATCCTCTTGATGAATCCCCTACCTGAACTTGCTAATGCTTATGCTATGTTGCTTCAAGAAGAAACTCAGTGAGATTGTGCAAATCAAATCTCTCCTATTGTTACTGAAAATCTTGCTATGAATGTTAAGTTTCAACAACACAACTCTTTTAAACCAAAGACCTACAAGAAAACTATGGATACCTCTGCTAAAACAAAGAATCCAGGCTCTCTTTAACTGGTTATAGGATTATGCTTGGTCCATAGGATTATGCTTGGTCCATCTCTGATATCCTGGAAATGCAACAAGCAACATACAATCTCCAGGTCCTCAGCTGAAGCTGAAGATCGCAGCATGGCTGGTACATGCTGTAAGTAACCTGGTTGTTGGGTCTTTTTAAGGCCTTTGGCATTCACAATCTCACCCTGTTCTCTGTTCTGTGACAGCAAATCAGCCTTGCATATTGCTCACAATTCTCTGTTTCATGACCACACCAAACATATTGAACTTGACTGTCATTTTGTTCGAGAAAAGCTTAAACTTGGCATGATTCACCCATCTTATATCCCCTTTAAATCCCCACGACTGCTCACCTGCAGACATTTTTACTAAAGCTTTACCTTCTGTCTTACAGCATCTTCTGTGTTCCAAGTTGGGTGTCTTGAATCTCTTCCAGCCTCCTCCCAACTTGAGGGGGGATGTTAAAAATATAAGCCTCTACAAGGCCAAGCCACAGAGGAACAGAATATGCAGCACAGTAGCAAAGCCATTCATGATCTCAGCAGACTGTGGCAGACTGGCATGAGTCATTATAACTGAATTCTGTTATAAAAACTAGAACATTCCGCTATGATGTATATATAGAACCCAAGTACTCTCTTTCAGATTCAGGAAACAACTCCCAGAGATCTTTTTTCCTTTTGGAAGATACATGAGGGAAACAATAAACCTATTGATATTGGAAGACCCGATGGAATTCTTTCAATGTGGGTCCAAAGGAATTCATAAAAGCTAAGCCAAAGGGATCTAAATGTAAATAAGTCTAAATCTTTTCACCTCATATGCTAGATAAAACACAAGCTGGAGATATTCTCAAATTGCAATAAGCATGAAAATTAACCCATAACAACTTTTCCCAAAAAAGAAAACATGGAAAACACAATCTTAAGGTTATTTCAGACTACAGAAAAATATGAAGGGGATATCAAGATAGATTTCAATTCTACCTTTCTCGTTCTTGAAATTGCTCCATCTCCTGGAATTATGGGAACTTTCTGTAGAAACAGTAATTTGAAAATATTACTATCGTCGTAGAAGATTAGAAGCTAAAGTTAGTTTCGGAATCTAATATCTGACCTGAGGCTTCCATCCCATCTCATCCGCACAACGAAAAGTAGCTTCATTGAAGGCTTGATGTTCGATAGCAAACCTTGTTGCACCACTATTAACACCAAAGTGAACCTGTCATGTGTTTTAAATAAGGAAATCTCTGTTACAAGATGTGAATATTTCATGTTACTGATGATTAGCCTGGGAATATATAACTAGATCCGGCAATCACAACCAACCAACAAACAAAAATGCAACACATATTTCAAGACTGAATTTCATATGTTACTGTACCGGTTTAATTTCTGCATTATATATATAGCAGTGATGTTTTGATGTTAAACACATAATAATGTCACTCTTTAATCTGAAATCAACAAGGAAATTCTCCTTTGGAACACAAGCGCTCTAGATAAATTGTTAGAAGTGCTTTCTCTGTTTTTCTACTTATTCCATGTTTCCTATAATTATAACTATTAATAGCCAAAACAGTAGGACTGGACAGAATTGGTCATGTGTAGTATACAAAATCAACTCTTGAATAACTACAATAACTATTTTATATTTACGGTTTCAAGGTGGAGTGAAATCAGCTCCCTACACTGCTTAAGATAAACTAAAAGGTTTCACTTCCATAAAGGAAGGCAATATTTTGGTGAATAGTAATAAAGCCTCATTCAAGACAAATCGGCAACCATGCCTTTTTGTATTGTAACATTTAGCTTCTCCAGTAACTTTAGAGTTAAGTTTTAAAAGAAAATGGTAAGAGTATGAACTATATAACAATCTACGAGTATGCCTATTGTCATATGAAAATCTGAACTGCATGACATACAGCGTGAATTTTTTTTCTTAGCAAATGCTAAATGGTACATATATAAATTCCATAAGCTAACACAGCAATATATAATTAAATATGCGAGCAATATATAATTAGATTCCATAAGCTAACACAGCAATATATAATTAAATATGCGAGCAACTTACCCAGATAATTTTGCCACTGTTTGACGAGTCTGAGTCCTTTCTGGTCAAAGCACTTTGCAGTGCCTGGTATAAAGGAGTGATTGCTCCCTCACCAGCAGTCTCGAGAATACTACAACTCCCTAGAGTCACCCCTTTTGGTAAACCTTTGATTTTGACATACTCCGGTAAATTATTGACAATCGTCTCAGTTGGATTTTCTGAAACACCATGAAATTTCTTAAACCCTGTCACATGTATTGTTACTGCTGGAGGCCCTTCTGACCCCATTTACTGGACACTTAAATGAACCCAAGAATCTCAAAGCATAAACTCTATAGTAGCTGCACCAGCAACCATAAATGAGCGAAGAAGAAAACTACAGTTCAAGAGAAATGTCATATGAACAAGAAGAACCATAAAATGATCAAGTCATAGTAAATCAACTGATTTTATAGATAAAGGTAACTAAGATACGATAACTTTAGTACAAAAGCACCCAAATTTCAGAATACCGGCAATAATTGTAACAAGAAAGCAAGAAAGTAAGTGTTTTCTTTTCATAATAATTTCATCAAGTAATTCAATTGACAATCTTGCCTAACAATTCATAAGATTACGCATAAAAAGGTAAAATTTACTGTCTGCACAACAGGAACCCTGTATCGTGTCAGTCGCATACACAACATAATCACGAGTTATCATGACATAACTAGGACATATCTAACAAATATGCCAAAACCTTTGTAAGAAGTTGCAAATACAAGAGACAATTAGAGCTTGAAAAACCATACTAAGATTAATTCAGTTCACAAGTCTCTGGTCTACCAAAAAGACCACATAAATTCCGATTTAAATATCACGAAAACAGGGCCAAGAACACAACAATTCAGTATATCATAACCAAAACAATCATAACCCTTTGCAATTTGAGTAAATCAGAAGTCAAAAACACAAAATATATGGCCAAGTCAAAATCATCATTATTCATCAATCAAGTTAACATATTCTCACTTCACAAAGCATCATCACATGAATAAAGTAAAATCAACAACATCAAACAGTACACTAAACTCAAACCCACCAGGAATCAATACTAAAACACAAACCCAGATGAAATTTTAAGACTGATCACAATAATAAATACATGCCATGAAACCCCATTTATTAAAAATCAACAAAATAATATATCACAACAAGAAAAGAAAGAAAAACAAACTTCTTTATTGTCAAACCTGAAAATGTGAAATGAAAGTGGATGGAGCAGTGTGTGCTTGCGTGTGTTCTTATCTGTACAAACCACTAGTTAATAGTAATATTTCGAAGTATTTCACAATCCCAACGACCAGAGATTATATGCGATTAGATGAAAATGAAACCGAATGCTCATCTATGTTTCACACGTGCCACTGCGGCTGTTGGGGGTCCTTCGTAGCCGGGCCGCAGACGAACCGAGCTAGTCGTTAAGTCGAGTTTCGTAAATGAGGTGGAGTTCGAACAACCAATAATGTTCGATAAACTTAACGAGTTGAACCAAGCTTTTAAGTTGTTCAACTCGAGTCGACTCGTTAAATACTCGAACTCAGTTTCTACTCAACTCGACTCTTTACTCGATAAAATAATATATATTAAAAAGAAGAAATTTTAATTTTATACTTTAGATTTAGATTTTAGTTTTAGCTTTTTCGTTTTCAATTTTGTAACCAAAATTTATAAATCGTGTACTAAATAAACAAAGTCAATTGTTAAGATTTAAAAAAATAGAAATTTTATTGACCAGCTCGCTATCGATTGGGTTCGGCTCAACTCGGATCAGTTCGTTAAAAACTCGAACCCGACTCGATTTTTAACGAACTCGAGTTCGAACCGAAAAAAAATAGTCAATGTTTTTTTTTTCCCCAACTTCAAACAAACAAAGAAACATCTGCAAGGGAACAAAGATATCAATAATCAACAATCTGATCTTTTTTTTCCCTGGGGGTTCGATCTCTCTGATCTCCCTTCACTCTTCTTTTCTACTTAATCCTTTTCGATTCATCTAATTTTCACAAACTCTGATTTCTCGTTTAAGTCACAATGTATTCTTGGTGCTGTTAGGGTTTCTATTAAATTACTCTCCTCGATTCTCAAAAACTTCACACTAAAACCCATATCTTGATTTTGTGTTTTAAGGGGTTTTAAGCAAATGGGTTGTGCAACCAGAAAGACGTCCCCTGTGTTTTTTATTTTTTCGAGCTCCCGGATCTTTGTGTTTTTGATTTTTTCGAGCTCCCGGATCTTGGTGGCGTCAAAAGGTGAACTTCATGTAGACAGTGATCAAAATCTATCCATACAAAACATCTGCATATAAATCGCAGATGTTGTGAACGAGTGAGAATCGGCTATATGTGGAGGCGGCTCAACGATTCATCACTAAATGGTGGTCCTCAAATCATTGGTTCATCTATATTCAAAATTTCGACTTTCAAAATAAAGGTGTACACTACCCAATTCTTAACATGTTTATGTGATAATCTGTTTTATTAGTGTATATAATTTCGTATATTTTAGAGTTTTGTCGTAAGATCTCGGATTTTCTTACCTTTTTGTTTTATGCATGATAATCAATTTCTGGAGGTGTGTTTTTGTTTTAATTTTGTCTTTTGATTTATCCAGAAGATGAGATAGTTGGTGAGTTTCAGTCAAACTTATTTTGTATATTATGTGTAAGATATGTTGTTTTTTAACAATTTATTCAGAGTCGCAAGTTCATTTGCAATTGTGTTTTGAGCTTGTAGGTGTTAGAGTGTATATCGTTATTGTAATGACTATGACGAGATTATGGTTATTTCCATGTCGGTGATGAGATGATTATATCATTTGGTGTGATTTTGAAAATAGAATATTATTGATAATTTCTTGCATGATTATAGGTTTTCTTGTAAAATTAGTAAGTTTCTTGCCACCTTTATTTTATTAAATTGACTTTATTAGTAGTAAATGTTGATTTAATTTTGGCTATTTTAAATGGCTAGTTGACTTTGCTTGATTGTTACTAACTTTCGAATTTTGTTTTTCGAGTTATTGCTAATTAATATATGCTCTAAATGCTTTAATCCTCGTTGATTAGAGTTTTATGCAATTTGTTAACTAATGTATAATTACTTGCAAGTCTTGATTATGGTTTTTATTTGTACCATTTATGGGTGGCCATGATTGGTGGCGTAGATTATTGGCCTGGTATACGACAATTTGGTGCCATTTTGTTGGCTCGTTTTTTATATTTAAGTTTTAAAATTTTAGATATATTTTTGAAAATTAGAGTTTTATATTTTAGCTTTTATATTTTAATTCTTATATTACTAATTATATTCTTAGTAGTTATTTAGTTTGTTATATATCTAGCCAAAGGGTCTCCCTTTGGTTAGATATATATTTTCTGTTTTAGTATTTATTTCATTTATCACCTTTTTTTCACAAATTATTTTATTTATCTTTCATTGACTTTACCATCTTTTGATAAACTATTTTATATTTTATTGTAATAATTAAATTTATAATTTTCTTGTTATTAATGAATTGTATTATTTCAAGGATGAGGTGGAAGTAGCATGGATTTGGAGCTTGGGATGTTTTATATCAGATATTAAGTTTTATTGTCTAAACTTCCGGAGACATTTTCTTGTCTTTCGGTTAAGATAATAAGCTTTTTGAATGAAAGAAACTCCTCGGAGTATTGGCGTATTCTCGATACGAGCAAGTGCATTTCTGTCAAAAAAAAAAAAGTTTATCTTAATTCAGTAATAAAAAACTTGACCTGGACTTGAACTCTGTAAAACTCGACTCGATTCGTTTACGGCGCTAAGCATGTAGGTTGCTTTCTGAAATGTAACTAATGAAATCAAAACACACAAACCCAAGTATTATTACTTTTTCCGGCTTTGATTTTTTTCATCTTTTTATGTGTTATTTTTTAAAACTTTTTAAAATAAAAATTAATATTGAATTTTTATTCAAAATTTTTTAAAAATAATATACAAAATATATTTTTTACACCTAAAACTACATAAAAGAAATTAAAACGGTGATTATTACTTACAATATTCACTTCACATGTGTCTTTTAATATTTCCATTTTTATTTTAATTATTTACATATTTTATTGTAAAAATTACTTATATTAGAATCATAAATTTGTGGGTTATTAATAAGTTTTTCGATGCATTTATATTTTAATTAGATTAGTTTACATCACATTTAATAACTCGATATGTCGAAATATATTTAAACAAAAGGCATATGAGACATATTTTAATTATATTACTCAAAAAATATTATTATTAAAAAAGAGTAAGCTTTTTAAATAAATTTAGAAATTATAACTTAACTCAAATAAACAAATAACAAAACCAATAATTTAATTATTTTCAATTTAATAATTCACTGCATTTTGTCTAAATTATTCATTCACTCATTCTTCTTATCATTCACAAAATCGGACCATACGTCACACTTATCTATGTTTTGATTTAAATTTATTATTGACATTCACTAAAATATATTTAAAATATAAAAGAATTGATATATATAGAGTTAAGTTCTATGGAGTACATAAAAACATTGGAGTATTGGAGTACAAATCATAATTTTTTAGTTTGATCCTATATAATATCTTTGATTATCCAAATTTTGATATAATCTATCATTTATAAGTTGTCTTGCACATAATTGTCAATTAATCATTAATATCTTTCAACTTTAACAAGTATTAAGATTATTGTTCTGCTTATTAGTTATATTGCAGAACATAAAGTCCTATGATTTATAAAAGTAATTATTCTACCATTTGATCATGATGTTTATGTTGCAGAACATAATGTGCAGGTTGTCAAATATTTACAAATATTATTGGACAAAAAAATTGAAATTTAGATTACTAGATTACATTTTATCAAACTTTGTACTCCAATATTCCATTTTTTTTATACTCCATAGAACTTAACTCTATATATATATATATATATATATATATATATATATATATATATATATATGTGTGTGTGTGTGTGTGTGTGTATGTATAAGTAAGTGATCAAACAAAAATTCGTATTAAATTAAAAACTTATTATTTTACACTATTACTCATCCCACTTTCACCCACTCTCTTCAGTGTCATCCCTCCTCCAATACATTCTCTCCCTACAATTTTATTCGTGATATAAATGTGGTGGTTAAAGTGCGTGTCGGTGAGTGTGATGATGGTGATGCTGCGGCTATATGATGGTGGCGGCAAAGGCGATGTGTAGGTGATGATAATGTGACCGGTTCGTTCATTATTGTTATAAGTATGGTGTCAGCGACGGTGATTGTGGCGGTGGTGATATTGAGATGATATGATTGTGACCTCAGTGGTGGAATAACAATAGTGATGATGATATATATATATTGATATCTATTATATATCTAATAGGACAACTTTGATCAATTTAATTCAATATGACCAAACTACCCTTTACTCAATATGCATTTTTTTATATATAGAGAGGTCATTATTGACTTTTAACATCGACGTATTTATTAGACATTAATATCAAATCATTAATATACATTAAATTGCTTCATATTTACACATCTATTATCTATTATATACCTCCTCCGTCCACAAGTTCTTTACGTTACTTTTTGACACGCATTTTAAGGCTCTTGTAAAATATACTTACATTATATATATTTTTTAGAAAAAAAATATTAAAAAAAAATTGAAATATAAACTTTTATTGAAAAAATAAAAAATTTAAAATACGTTGTCAAACTATACTTTACGAGAGTCTCTTAGACATTAATGTCTATTCATTAATATACATTAATAAGTTTATAATCAAAACTCCAGTACAAAGATGTATATTATATACAAATATATATATTATATATATAAGACTTAATTACCAAAAAAACTACACAACTATCATGTTTTTTTCAATTTAACCATAATAGTATATTTATTGCAGGATAATGCAAGTAACTTTAAAAAATTATATTCAAAAAACCCACTCTCACTAATCTATAACCACGGTTAAGTTAAAAATGAGATATCACATATATTGTCAAGTTATTAATAATTAAATTAATTAGTATACAAATTTTATTAATTTTTTACCATCCAATTAAAAGGTCAAAATCCTAATTCATATTTTACACAAATATAGAGCGAATCATAATTTTTCATGTGATTTTTTGGAAACACAATCAGCCTACTACCTGTGTATCGATAATTTTTCATGTGATTTAAATAATTGTATCGAATTTATAAATTTATTCAAACTCTTGATCGCTCTATGAATCGGTGTTACAAATTTTGTACATATTACTAACAACATGGATATGATAAATGTGTTTTGTTCGGGTTCAAACTACACAAGCACATATAATATATATGGTATTTTGAGATTTCTGCATGATTTTTACATGATTTTTAATAAATATTATATATTTTTTTATGCATTTTGTTAGTAATTGTTTGGACAATAAAACTTTATTGAATTAGTATTCATAAAAAAAAAAACAATTCAAATGCTATGATTTTCGATAATAAATATAATTCTTCAACAATATTAATAAATATACATATATATATATATATATATATATATATATATATATATATATATACATATTTTTTAAAATAAGTGTAAATTCTTACCAATCAAAAAAACTAAACTAAACTAAATTAATTATTTAGTCGACAATAATTTAAAATTATGTTATGACGAACCCTGATAATTCAAATAAAAACTGCTTGTTTGGTCTGTATATAATGAATTATGTAAATATTTAAACTAAAATTATAAAAAAAATGTTATTTTAGTAATGTTGAGTAGGACATCCAAACCATGGTTAAAATTGGGTTCTCTCAAATATGTTTTTTATTAGTTAGTTGCATTTTTCTGAAACAAAATTAGTGTTATGGTTAAAATGAAAAAATCATAAAAGTTTAATAGTTTTTTCGATAATTAAGTCTATATATAATTATGATTTAATAAATAAATAAATATTTATGATTTAATAATAAATAAACAAATATCCAGTGTTATAAATACACTGAATCAGAATATCGGCGATTAATCAAAATGATTAATTGGATCATTATTCAAAATTAAATTTATTTTATATATGTAAAAATAATAAATATATAATGATTTTTTAAATTTTAAATTCTCAGCACAAATTTTGTAAATTTCAATATTCAGCCTGATTTTCAACAAGTTAATCCAATTTTTGTCCAATTAGCCATCGATTTTAACCGAATTTTGCTAAATTTTATTATATATATAATACAACAATAATGAGTAATTTAATTCAAAGAGACTAATCTGTCCTTACTCATCATAAATATTAACATGAACATTATTTGAAATTAATTTAATATTATATATATATAATATATTTAATCATTTTTAAAATTTTAAATCTCCCTCCACAAATTTTGTAAATTTTAATATTCTACCTGATTTTCGTCTAATTAATCCAGTTTTGACCAAATAATCATCGATTTAACCGAATTTTACTGAATCAGATTAAAAATCCGTCTGATTATCGATTAATCAGTCAACCGACTGATTTTTAGAATACTTAATTATTATAATTTAAAAAAAATTATAAATATATATTAGAATAATTATAAATATAATATATAACTATATGGCAAATACTCTAATTCAGTAAGAATCTCATTTTTTTCATTAAATTTTCAATAATTTTAGGTGGGTGGTAATTTAATTATATAATAAAATTTTAAATAATGTATATTTTTGGTATTCATATTTTAATAAATATCATAATATTGTATATTAATAAATAATGTATAATAGTGAGGATATTTTTGTATAATATTCATACTTTTATAATACAAATAATATAAATTTAAAAAAAAATGAACATATATTAAAAAAATAATTTAAAACGGCCCGTGCTTTGCACGGGTTAAGAAGCTAGTTCTAATAATAGATTTCTACGATATAGATCGGTGATATTTATAATAAATACTAGCCTTTAACCCGTGCAAAGCACGGGCGGGTATATAATTCGTAATTTATTAATTATAATTTAAATCTTAAAAATCATCTTATTAGTATTTTAGTATTAATGAATTGGATTTAATTAAATTATATTAACCAACTAATTATATTTTCCAATGGAAATTAAGCTTTTACAATTTATTATCTATCTATAAATATTTTTCTGATATTAATATGTGACAATTTATTATTCAAATAATACTAATTATAAATTATATTTAAAAAGATATTAATATACATGAGGAGTGTTTTTAGTATATGAAATTATTTAATAACGCAAGAGTAGTAGACATCTACATGGTGTAGACATTGAGTCTCACAGGAGAGTAACAAACCAAGAGACAATACCAAACCAAAATTTTGTACGACTACAAATTATACTCATGTTAGACGTTTTATAATATAGTATAGATAGTATAGATTAGTTATGTTTGTAACATGAATTTGTGATTAGTGGCTGAATCTGAGAATTATAAGTAATGTTTAAAGGTATATTAATTGGTAATCGTCAGTAATGGTTGGAATTAATAGATCCAGTCCATGTCAAATAGCTCATAATGAATTTCGGACAGAATAACTATCTCAAGTTTCAGTTATATTGAAAATGTGAATGAAAGTTTAATTATATCTTCAAATTTCATACTTCCATCCTGCCATAATTTTTTGCTGTGTAGTGTTAGCCTCCTTTGTTGGGATAATCTATACCTTTTGTTTAGTTGTTTACGAGCCCCCCCCCCCCCCCCAAAAAAATTATATACTTAAATAATTTACTCATATATATACATTAACAATTCAGAAATTCTGATCATTCAACATTGTGTAAATTATTCGTATCTAGCAAAAAAAATATTGGGTGTTGGCCCCCACTATCACTGTATCCAGTATTATTGCCCTAAATATCAGGATTCAGAAAAATGACATCCAAATATGTTAGGTCCAATCAGACGTAGAAGGGGGGGGTTGAATACGTCGTACCAATTTCTTCGATTTAATTTAATTGCGGATAATCTTGTTTCAGTCCATGTTAAATCAATCGTAAATATATAACTCCAGCAAGTCGGGGAATATTCTTGTATTAGAAATAATCCTCGGGTGCTACAAATTCCAACACAAGTGTCGGCTGCAGAGACTACAATCACTCTATTACAAACTCTCGATAAATATGATCTTCTAATTTAACTCTCGAGAACGTGTATAGTGTGTGCACTTACAAAGTGTGTAGTTGTTTTCAAATGAAAACATTAACCTCTATTTATAGGCTTTCCAACAACTAACCATGGTTAACGAGTTCGTCCTGGACGACTTGAGTTCGTCCTGGACGGATTCGATTTATAAAAATAAATCTAAGTCCTCAGCACTTGAAGTGGCGCCAATTACAGATATATATATACATATATATATCACAAACTTGCGCTTGGATATTTATATATGTGTACATATATAAGTGGTCAAAGGTTGCGCTTCCAGGAGGTCAAAGGTGGCGCCTCAACATTCCTTCACTGTAATGGTACTTAGACAAATTTCACAGAACTTGCGCTTTGCCCCAATGAGAGAGTGAGGCGCAAACTTTGACTTTCAGTCAAAGGTTGCGCTCACAATAGCTTGCACAGTGTCACAGAAGATGTGACTTAGAATATTTACAGGGGTTGCTCTGGTGAATTAGATTGGAGTCGCAACCTTTGACTTAGTCAAAGGTTGCGCTCCCTGTAGTGAAGGCTCCACTGTAGTACACTGTGATCACTTAGAAAATCTAAGTAGTGGAGAGTTATTGAGGCGCAGACTTTGACTTTAGTCAAAGTTTGCGCTTCAACAAACATTGGCTCCACCCTGTATTGTACTTAGACAATTTTACAAGCCTTCCATTTTGCACAATAATTAAATATACATATATATATATAATTAATTGTGTTAAATCAATTACTTGAATTATTTAAATTCAAATAATTCACAATTAATACATATATATATATATATATATATATATATATATATATATATATATATATATATATATATCTAATTAATGAGTTCCTTTGGCAATAAATCCTGGAGCAGCTCGATTGACTTGATCAATTAATCCGTTGATAGAATCCACTGAATACTTTCGTACGTCCTGACGTCCGGTGCACTGGTCTGGTTCACGAACGACTCGAACTGAAATGATTCCTTGAATCCTTTGCTTGATAATATACTTGATCAGTCATTCCGGGTTAGATGTTGCTTCGATAAATTTGATTATAAATAATCAAATTAAATATACTGGAATCTTTTGGTCTTTGATACTTGATCTTCAGGCAATCTTGACAGCAGAAACATATTGAACTTTATTCTTCACTGAGGCTTGAACATGTTAATGAACTTCTTCCAGTGGACGGATGCTCGTCTCAGATATCTTGATTGTCTTTGTCTGTTCGTATCGAATCTCCAACCTGTAGATTCCTGTATAATACTTACGTATTGTTTCCTGTTTTTTGTTGTGTTGAGTTATCGTAATTACAGTTACGTTACATTATGCTTTACAATCTCCCCCTATTTGATTGTTAGAGTTCGACAAGCAAATCCTTTAAGAGGATAACTCAACTGACACAATGAAAAAGCATACTATTTTAAACAGGAAATAATACTAAGTACAGTCTGGATTATATCTTACATTTTCCAGAAATCAAAAGTAAATACAAGTAGCCATTTGTTCCTCTAGCCTGAACTAATCTGTCCTTGGTTTCTTGGCTCTTGCATTAAGCAGCTTTTGCTCAGCTTTCCTCTTTGCAGCTTCCTCTACTCTCTTCTGAGTAAGCTTGTTTTCAATCTCTTCAATCCTTGCTGTAATGGTACTCAGTGCCACTTGCTCCAGTGTATTCTCAGGTGGAGGTTGCTCTAGATTTTTCTTCATCTTCTCTAAAGTTTGCAGGTGAACCATCTTCTTCAACTTCTTAAAAGTGACATTCATCTCCATTCCTTCAATTTTCATAATGATCCTTGATGGATGAGCACGAACTCTAGAAGTGTTGTGGACAGTCTCTACAGCTTTTCTTATCTCCAGAAGATCAATCAAATCTTTGAGCACACTCTTGTCTTCTTTTACCACTGACCACTTAACAGCTGCAACTGCACGAGTGATTCTTTTGGAATTGAGTTTTCCAATCTCTGTGAGTGGTATAGCAGTGACTTCAGAGTCTTTCTTCTTCTTGAATATTACAGATGTAGGATTGTAAGTGACAACAGGTGCATTTGGATTTTCAGGAATTTCAGGGTTGAGTGGAGGCAGTGGATATGGTGGTTGACGATTGATGGCTGACAAGTCTAAGTCTCTCAGAGCAGCAAAGTTCAGACGATAAGCATATAGTAATTCAGCAGTTAGTCTTCCCTTGCTAGTCCTTGAACACTTCTCCCTGACTTGAGCTTCCAGATACTTCAGTATACGAGGATTGTATGTTGATAATGCTTCATCAGTGAGTCCAATACTCTGAATCATACCATCCTTGAAATACTTGATAACTGAAGGCTTGTCATGAATTTCAACTCCAATATCAGATATCCAATCTTCCACCATATCTCTGAATATTTCATTATGCTTTCTGCCGGTTGAGATGATCTTGTTTCTTACCACAAACAGCTCAGTTAAAGAAAGATCTCTGAGAAACTGACTTGACACATGCTTGAGTCCATGGCCTTCTCTCTGTAGCTCAAATGATATGTTCACCATCCATCCTCTCCTGGGAAGAACAGCAACAGACACAGTAGAAATGATATCATTTAACACCTCGTGATAATCATGTAAATCCTTGTAGTTGTTTCTGAAGGAGTCAAAGATATCTTTTACTTCGTCATCATCATTGTCTTGAGTGACCTCTGGGAAATCAAACACAGATCTAGCAGCATCCCATTCAGCTCCATCTTTATGTAAGTTGGCAAGTCTCCTTTCCCTTCGAATCCGTCTTTGGTTTTCTAACTTCTCCCTTGCTCTCCTTTGCTCAGCATAATCCCTAGCAACATTAGCAATGTCTTGTGGATTTGCAATTTCAAATTCTTCAGCAGGAAAGATGTCATTGTGATATGCAAGTTCATCAGCAAAGACTTCAGTGTCTGGGATTTCTCCTTCTTCAAGATCTTCATTCTCAGCACCAACCATCCTAATCACCCTGTCATCCACAAACTCAGGGATGTATTCATCATGACTGTAACTGAATTGATGTTTCAGAGCAGAATCAATCAGTTCTTCAGACACCCCTGTGAGCACCCTTTTACCCTTAGCTTTTTCAGCTGCTCTCTCCCCCTTAGTTGAGTAATCCTCTCTGGAAGGTTGAGATGCCAGCAACTTAGCTTCAAGAGCAGCCAATCTTTGCTCCATAGTAGACTTAATCTCCACCAACTCCTCCCGTAGAACAAGATTTTCAGCTTCAAGATGTTGAACTTTGAATTTCAGAGCTTCAAATTCTGTCACAGATACAGTTGGAAGTGGTGTAGATTGGGCTGTTGGGTTCTCACTTGTGCGTTCTGTAGGTGTTTCTCTCGTTTCACTCAAAGCTAGAACACTCAGTGGGTCAGAGGGTTTCTGTATAGCAAGTTCTGTTGGTGTTTCCCTCTCACTCAAAGACATTCCAGCATCCTTAGATGTACCTGCAGAGGAAATCTTCTTAGCCTCTTCTAGAGAGGTCACAGAAGGTGCAATGAAGGTTCGTGAGCCTTCGTCCTCAGTTTCCTCGTCAGATGAATCTGAGTCATAAGAAACAAGTTGCCAACTACTCGAAGGTAGTGAGTCCTTAGTTGGATCCTGAGTTGGAATCTCAGGGTGGGTAGACACAGGGCTCGAAGGATGTGATCCTTGAATTGGCGAAGCACCCTGGTTTCCCACAACTGCCTTTGACGGCGAAAGACTTTGTGACAAGTCCTCTATAACTGGCACACTTCCTGATATGAAGGGCTCGGAAACAGATTGCCGTTCACCTTCGAGAGGTGAAGAGTCCTTTGAAGGATCTGGGAATGTTCCTCCCAGGGGGGTAGACAAGGATGTAGAATGTGGCATATCATCCAAGTTTCCCCCAGAAGCCTGTGAAGGCACTTGACCCTGAATAGGATCAGTAACAACAGTGTCTATCCCTGACATGGACGACAAAGTGTTAGCAACCGTCAATTCTTCTATCGTGTGTGCAACCTCACTGTGCATTGAAGTAATATTTGGCTGAGGTGGTGAAGAAAAAGACAGTTCTGCAGTTGTCTCAGGTTCTATTCTCCTTTCCTGACTAGGAGACAGAGCTGCAGTTTCAGAAACAACCTCCTTATGTGGTGCACTTAAGGCACTTTCTCCCTCTCTCTCAGAAATATGAAGTGGTTGGCTGAGGGGTTGAGAAGTTTCTGCTACAGCTGTTTGTGAAGTGGTGCCTTGGTTATGAACTTGGGGGATTTCAAATTCATTGGCACTTGTGATAGGTGGTGAAAGCTGATTGGAATCCAAAAGATTCTGAACCCAATCAGGTGCACTAAATGATAAGTTGTCAGAATCAGAATGGATACCTGACTGTAGCAGTGGATTGTAAGTGTTAGAGAAAAGTTCATCAACATCCACCATTGCATCATCAGAAGGTGCAGCTACAGTGACTTGAACAGGAGTATCCACTTCATCTTCAGAATCAGTGGAGTTGTCTTGCAGTGAATCCTCTCCTTCAGATTGAGCATTGTCATCTGAGGATGTCTGTGCATCTTCCACTATCACTTCTTCTTCCATTTGAGAAGTTTGAGTCTCAGGGATATCAGCTTGATGAGATGACTCAGTGACTTCTTCAGCTTGTGTTTCAGGGGCCTCCTCTTCCTGAACCACTGGATCAGCAACATTTTGAATGTGTGGTGGAGGCAAGTTCTGGTTGTTTAAGAATTCTTGCATTGCCTCCGGAAGAACCACATCCTCATTGTTTGTGTAGTTCTGGTGATTCTCCAGCATAGATATCACCCTTGTGGTCATGAAGGAGCATATGACATTGTCTATATTTGGATAGATAGCTCTCTCAGCAGGAGTCAGCATTTGATTCAGAACAATCTGAAAGAACCGAGGGTAGAGAAGTACATTTCTGTTCTTTCTTAGAGAGTCCTGAAAAGCTCCCATTATCAGATGCCCCAGATTGATTCTTGTGTTCTGAGCTATTGCAATTCCAATTTCTTGATTGAAAATGGTAATACCATGGAACCCTCCAGTTTTTGGTGCAAATACATGAGAAATGGAATTAAAGAAGAAATTCCATTCTCGAGGTAAATGCTTGACATACATCTTTCCTGGAAGATCACCATTCTCCCTCTAGCAGTGAATAGCAAAGAAAAAATTAGTTCTTTCAGCCCTGTCTGGAACAGCTTCAAAGTTCTCTGTTGGAAGTTGCAGAGCAGTGTTCAGGGTATTTTCAGTAATTGATAGTGTTCGTCCCTGAATTTGACAAGTAATACCAAGTACCTGTCCTGCATTCACAACAGAAATAGAAGACAAGAAATCTCGTAGAAGAGATTTGTTAAGATATACTGACTCTGTCATAGCAAATCTAGCAAACGAATATTCAGACATATATCGAATCCAGCGTCGATAATTCGCTTGCGTAATTAAATTATTATTTTCAACAATTGTGAAATTTGTTTTCGGAATCTCAAAATTTGCAGCCATTTTTAATTGGAATTAAAAATGATTATAAATTTCGTTTCACGAATAAACACTAACAAATATTCACTCTATGTTACGAAAATAATTAATTAATAACGCTCCGTAAAACCCTAAATTCAAGAATTTCAGATTTCGATGAAATTAAAGTATGTTGTACTTCTTGAAATTCTAAGAATAATGGTATCGGTTTCGCAAATTATCGATGCTAAAATCACGTAGAAATCTGTCCTGGAATTCGAAAAGGCTACAAAAACCCTCTCGAAAAAACGTAATGGATCGTGAAGAGATTCGGATCAAATGAAAGCCCTCGTCTCAAGGAATCTAAAACTGGTCTCGAAACCAAAAAAAAATAAGGATTTGATGGTGTTCAGTGGGTTCAAAGAGCTCGACTCCGAGAGATTTTAAAAGAGCAGTTCGTCTGTGTGCATATATGTATGTATCGACTGAATTTGAAAATAAGAAATAAAGAAAACGCCCAAGTCATATACATATACATAGAGTATAACCGAGGCGCAACTTGGTTAATTACCAAGTTGCCCTCCATTATACATACAGGGAGGTGCGCTAGGCGCGATATGTGATTTGACAAGTTTGCCCCTCATACATGCACTGTGTATGAGAGGCGCAACTTCCACACTTAGAAGAATTTCTAAGTGAAACAAAGTACACAGAGGAGTATACAGAGAAGTCGTGGTCGCAACATTTGACTTTAGTCAAATGTTGCGCCGAGACATCATTGTATAGTTGTTCTTGGGAGAAACAGAGTAAATCTATACATATTCAGATTAATCAAAGGGGCGCAACGTTTGACTTGGTCAAATGTTGCGCTTGAGACATCATCAAGCTGTATATGTACATAGAAGTAATTTAAAACATATTTCACCCAAACAACAAGTCAAATTATCAAATGTATTTTGATTAAATTCAAAATAATCCAACAAATTGATATCACAATTAAATTAAATAAGTTTTAACTAAATTAACATTTAGTCAACAAATATTTAATGAATTGTGCTGCAATTATTTTAATCAAGATTTAATTAATGGAAAACTTAAAATAATTTGAATTGCTTCAAATCCATTGTAATATCCGGGATTTCGACATGTATTTGTTTATGCCAGTATGCGAATATTTTGTGAATATTATGTGAATTAATTGTGAATTATATGTTAAGTGACTTGCTGTATGATCGTCTATGTGTGTTATGACTTGTGAGTTGATAATTTTTATATGATCAGATCAAAATATGGAGAATTTTGGCACTTACCTGATAAATTATGGATTATTATATGATTTGATATTTGATTTAAGGATTTAATTAAGTATATTATAAAATATTATTATTAAATTGATTTTAATCCCGTTTACTCGATAATTAAAACCCCGGGGGCTTCCGGGAAGGTTTCGCCGGTTTGTTATTTGGGATATTCCGAACAACTTTCGTGTTTTAACTTTTGTCATCTGGTGTACGGATTTATGTGAAAGATTTTCGGAACAATTGTATGAATATTTTATTATTATTTCTCGTATCGGTAATCGTGTACACCGGATAATTTTAACACCCCAAATTACTTTGACTCAAACATGATATTTTCGTACTTCGTGCCAGACAGAGCTCGGAGCCCCATAAGTTTCTCGTAATGTGTGTATTTAATAATTATCTTTAAAGTCGGTCCCGAACGGATCAGTTTTATTAATACTTAATGATTAAGAAGTGTATTTTATGTCCGGTATGATCCAAATGGGGGCCAGTTATTCGTAATTATAAATAGGATAATTACTATTTTATTTTTCATAATTATCATTTCAATACACGAGAATCGAGAGAAACTGGTTTATCGTTCTTCGCGTTCTTGGAGTTCAATCGAAGTTTTGAAGGCGTTATCGGGCTCAGAATCGAGCGTGCAAGCAGTCAAATCGAAGATATCGAAGCGTAGAATCCATATCCAATATCAAAAACCACTCTAGATTCACAGGTTAGAAGTAATTTGAGTTTTAAAATTCGAACTAATTAGGGTTAAATTAGGGCTTTTTGATTTTGATGTGTTTTATGTGATTTTATGCTTCCATGTTGTAGATAATCTTCTCCTGATCATTTTGGTATATTATATGCATGATTTGGAGTTCAATAACATGTTCAAAATAGGGTTTGATTGTTCGAATATGAAATTAGGGTTTATGAACTCGATGAATGTTTTCAATTGAAATTGGGGGTTTGTTATTCTGGAGTTAGAAGGTTAAATTGAAGTGTGCAATAGATTAAGCAGGTGAAGAGGAGTCGAATGGAGGTATCAGAAGTAGGGTGAGGTTCGGGAATGGCCGGAATCGGAGTAAAGAAAACTAGCCGGCGACGGCGAGTTTCTTCGCCATTTTCCGGCCAAACCGGAGCTCTAAGGGGCAAATTAAAGCTAGGTACAGGTTTGTTGAGCCAAGGAGGATAATTCTGGAGAGTTTGGTAGCCAACGGAGGCCGGGAACGCCTTCTCCGGCGTCCGGCAGCGATGGCGGTGCCAAACTACAGTTTGGTACCCCATCGTTTGAAGATGATGAAGTGGTTGCACTGTAGTTTCGTTTTTAGCACTTTAAACCCTGTAGTTTTAAAACTTGTGATTTAAACCTTTAAGTTTCAAAAACTTGCGGTTTAAACCTTGAAGTTTCAGAAACTTTTAAAAACGATTTTATTTAAATTATTTTTATTTCGAAAATCATTTATTTAATTTCAAAAATGATTTTTAATTATTTCTTTATTCAAAAATAAATCTGATTTAATTTATTAATTAACTTTAATTAGTAATTAATTATTATAATTAGTCAATTAATTCAAATATTAATTGATTAATTGTTTTAATTATTTATTAATTGATTTTAATTGATTTATTAATTAGATTTAATTGTTTTAAATGTTTTAAAAATCCAGAAAAATAGTTTCAAGCTTTAGAAAATTATTCTAAAATATGTTGAAGGTTCGTTAATTGATTTCAAGTGATTTCGAACCTTATTTCGAGTATTCGGACTTGTTTATTCAGTTATAAATTGATTCTTTTACCCGTTTTTATTCCGAAAAATGTTTAAAAATTCATAATAAATATCAGAAAAATCATTTTAACCCCAAACCTTTTCTGAAAGGCTATATCATTGATTCTCTTATGTGTTATGTGCTATGTGCTACTTGATTGTTATGTGAAATGCTTATGAGAACATTGTATGACTGTTTTATTAGTATCTTTTAAACCGTATATCGGATTTAAGTGAAACGAAGGGTAGATAGAAGCTTGTTTCGACTATGAAACAAATAGGATGACATGAGAATGAATATTGATAGATGAATATTATGATTATCAGAGAAGGACAGGCTTAAAAAAGGAAAGCAGGTAGTGTTGGAGTGATTCTGTTTAGTGAAAGCTATAGAGAAAAGTAAAGCTTCTGAATAAGGCAAGTGCTCTATCCTCAACTTGTACTTCTGTAAATTTCTTGAGTTACTGTTCTGCATATAATGTCGTTGTTCTGGATAGATTTGAAAGTACATCTGTTGATATATTGTGCTATTGATCCTGATTATTGATAAACCTTATTCAACCCTCTTGACACCTGAATTACAAACTGAACCTTGACTTTGATTTCAATTGAGCTTGTACCTATTTCTTTGAGACCTGGAAACACAAACCATTTACTTTGATATTCTTTCATCCATGAATGACCAAATAGTACAAACCTATATGCTACAAGACTTCACCAAATTATACAATGTCTTATCAAATACCTATATTACTCTTTCGAAGAATGTTCACACATATACACCCTAACACTTGGATTTCCTTCAAGATAAACATAATTGGAACCCTAAGTCAATCTCAATCACATTATTTCCTCTACAAACACCAGATTGTTTTCAATATATACTTAATCTTTCTTTCGACTTCAGGCCATTCTTCGAACATATTGTGATGATACTTGAACCTAATTCTGAATTGTCTTTTAATCTTGATAAATATTGCAACCCTCGTTATAATGATTCTGATTTAACGATTATGATTCTGTTTTGGTAATATTGCTTCTGTTCAATTGGTATTGATTCTGATTTATTGAGATATTGTTGATTTCATTATATTGTTAAAGAATTGGATTGTTTTATAAATGTGGACCAGATTCGTGGTCAGACCAGATTCGTGGTCATTAGGCCAATGTGTGCCTTGGATCCAGTGATAGAGCTTGGTATGTACCTGGCTCGGGGTTAGTGCGTGACTGATCAGCAGCCTAACCTTGGTTTTTAAATAAAAATATGAATATCCAATTCTAATCACTGTTTTAACCAGGGAATTTGAAGTCTTGATCCATTCTTATTGATAAATGTTGAACTTCAGTTTATTGTTTATATTACTTGCTGAGTTGTAAGCTCACTCTTGCGATGCCTTATGTTCTTTTCCAGTGAAGAAAGAGACTACTGTTAGCGAGGACCCACAGGCTAGCCATCAAGCTAAGGTATCAGGATGAGTGTTGGGAAGCCTTGCTAGGAGTTGCTGATATTATAAACTGTTGAGTATCGTTGTGTGTAAGCACTACGTTTTACGTTTGTAAGTTGTAAGATGATAATTGGGATTCGAAGTATTGTAATATAACTTAAGTTGTGGCTTGTTTCATACTATAACCTGGAGCGATCCGTGGATGTTTAGGGTCAATGCATATATTATTATTATTTACAGGTTTATATTATTGTGTGACCCCCAAGTCTATGACCCGGATTTGGAGGGCGTCACAGGTTGGTATCAGAGCTACAGGTTATGAGTCAATGAAACAAGCCTAGATTGTCGGGTTTGGGTAGAGGGATTAAGATTAGAAGTGAGTGATAGGTAGGTAGAACGTTGAGAGGTGAGTAATGGTGACTAACAGGTATTCTTATTATCAGAGATTCTTATGTATGCGTTATCTCATGACTTTCAGATATTCACGATGTCAGACCCTATCATTCCTCCATATCCCCAGTATTCAGAGACTACAGTTAACGGACCCCCACCCCCTCAGAGACTTGAGCCTCACCCTCCTGTTTCACCCCCTTTAGAGGATGTGTTGGCTGCAGCAGCAGTGGTTCCTCCTAGGGATATACCCTCGACTTCTTCTACACCACCCCTTGTTCCTTATCATGAGTTTGAGGCGATGAGTATGGAGCGTCAGTATCTACTCGGACAGGTTAGAGAGCTGAAGCGTATCATACAGATGATGGACACTGGGAGAGCTGAGCGAGCGCTGAGGTATGAGATTGTAGATGTTAGGATGATGGCGAGGGTGAAGCTTGGTGTCGTAGCTGAAGATCAGAGTACCTACAGTGATTTAGTGGAGTGGGCCATATGGATGATGAAGGAGTTGGATAAGCTTGGAGGTCCTACTTTTCCTTGGAGTTAGACGGAGGTAGTTGCAGAGTGGAGGTACCACGTATATTAGTGTGTAGTGTGTAGTGTGTGGTGGTAGTGTAGTGTCAGCCGATTTTGACCTTATATAGACTAAGATGTGCTGACCAGTGTGTAGGTTGCTGTTGTGTTTACTGTTGACAAGCGCTTGCGCTGATGTACCCCCAGCTCTTCATATATATCAGAACTTTTCCTTTTCATACTGTCTTTTACTTTCCTGCACCCGTCTTACTTACTTTACATATCACACTTGTTTTACATACTGCACCTTATATAAACCCTGTGATATCATTACACTCTGTTTCTATCACTATTGCTCTGTTCTGTGAAGAAGCATGTGATTTATTTAATTCAATGATTAAAAATGTTTTCAAAAAGAAATATTCTGTTTTCTAAAAACAATTGTTAAAAGTTTTGGAGGTTAAATAAACTGCTTGTTTCTTTACAGAGCTATGCCTCCTAGAAGACAAACCCGTGCAACCAACCCTGATGACAACAACAATAACAACAATCCAGAACCTACAATGGCCCAGATTCTTCAGATCTTGGCCCAACAGACTGCCAACCTGACTCAGCAGCAGGAAAGGCAGGCTAATCCCCAGGTTACTTTCAAAAACTTTCAGTCTGTTAATCCCCCAGAGTTTAAGGGTTCAGCGGACCCTATTGAGGCTAGGATATGGTTGAAGGAAATTGAAAAGGCTTTTGTGTTAGTTAAAGTGAGAGATGAGCAGAAGACTGAGTTTGCTAGTTATTATTTGAAAGAGGAGGCCACCTATTGGTGGGAGTCTGTGAGAGCAATGGAAGGGACAGAGGATGTTACTTGGGGTAGGTTTAAGGAGTTGTTTTTGGAGAAATACTTTCCTCAATTTCTCCAGGATCGAATGGAGTTACAGTTTTTAGAATTGAAGCAAGGGGACATGTCAGTGGCTGAGTATGAGAAAAAGTTTGCTGAGTTGGCTAGGTTTGTTCCAACCTATGTAGACACCGACAGGAAAAGAGCTAAGAGATTCCAACAGGGGTTAAAAGCATGGATCAGGGGAAAACTAGCCATATTGGAATTAGATACTTATGCAGCTGTAGTTCAGAAGGCAATGATAGCGGAAACGGAAAGCGAAATGTCTCAGAAAGAGAAAGAGGGAAAGAAGCGTAAGCCAGAGCATCACGAGGGACAGTTTCAGCAGGGAAGGTTTCAGAACTTTAATAATCCGAAGAAAGGGAAATTTCAGCAGGGGAGAAATCCCACTTTTAAGAAGCCAGATGTAGGTGGTGGTGGACAAGGTAACCGTCCAGCGATTGGAAATCAACCAAGGCCTCCACTGCCGGAGTGCCAGATATGTGGAAAGAAACACGGGGGAATCTGTAATAGATTGAATGTGGTGTGTTATAAGTGTAATCAGAAGGGACACTATGCTAGGGAATGTCAGAACCCACCAGCACGGACCCCAATGATTCGAGATCAACCAGCAAGGAACCAACCCAATAGGACTCCAGCGGCTGGGATAACATGTTTTAGGTGTGGAAAACCAGGACATATGGTGAAAGATTGCAAGGTACCAGCTCCAAGTAACCCTACACTTAGAATTATGGGATCCACTCCAGTAGTCCCAGAAGTTCCCAAAGCCAGAACCTACAACATGACTATGAGGGATGCAGTTCAGGATGCAGATGTGGTGGCAGGTACGCTTACTGTGAATTCTTTATGTGCTAAGGTTTTGATTGATTCTGGAGCTACTAGATCGTTTATTTCTGAGGATTTTGTGCCTAAGTTGAATTGTCCTATAGAATTGCTTAATGAGGTTATGAATATAGAGTTGGCTAATCAGGAACGTGTCCCTGTTAGCCAGGTTTATAGGAATTGTGAAGTTGAGATCTTAGGAAATAAGTTTTGTGCCGACTTGATACTTTTCAAGTTGGGAGAGTTTGATGTTATTTTAGGGATGGATTGGTTATCGAAGCATAACGCTCAAATAGATTGTCGTAATAAGAAGGTGATGTTAAGGGCACCGAATGAGAAGACGATAGTATTTCGAGGGCAGAAACAGGTAAAGAAGTTTTTGACTATGATTCAAACGAAGAAATTGTTGCGTCAAGGTTGTGAAGCTTATATAGCATATGTAATTGATCAGAGTCGAGAACTTGTGAAGCTTGAAGATATTCCTGTAGTAAACGAGTTCCCAGATGTATTTCCAGATGAGTTACCCGGATTACCACCAGACAGAGAAATTGAATTTGCAATAGATTTAGCACCTGGAACTGAACCAATATCTAAAGCCCCATATAGAATGGCACCAGTCGAAATGAAAGAATTGGCAACCCAGTTACAAGATTTGTTAGAGAAGGGAGTGATTAGACCCAGTGTGTCCCCGTGGGGAGCACCAGTGTTGTTTGTGAAGAAGAAGGATGGTAGTATGAGGTTATGTATTGATTACCGGGAACTTAATAAGTTAACTATTAAGAATAGATACCCATTACCCCGTATAGATGATTTGTTTGATCAATTGAAGGGAGCGAGATGTTTTTCGAAGATTGATTTAAGATCGGGATACCACCAGTTAAAGATTAAACAAGAAGATATACCTAAAACAGCTTTTAGAACCCGATATGGTCACTATGAGTTCTTAGTAATGGCCTTTGGATTAACCAATGCCCCCGCAGCTTTTATGGACTTAATGAACAGAGTCTTTAAACCATATTTGGATAAATTTGTGATTGTATTCATAGATGATATTCTGATTTATTCCAAAACCACTGAGGATCATGCAACCCACTTAAGGATGGCTTTAGAGACCTTGAGAAGAGAGAAGTTGTATGCTAAGTTTTCAAAGTGTGAATTCTGGTTACAAGAGGTTCAATTTCTAGGTCATATAGTCAGTAAAGAAGGAATAAAAGTAGATCCCTCCAAGATTGAGGCAATTATGAATTGGGAAAGGCCAAGGACACCAACAGAAGTCAGAAGTTTCTTGGGTTTGGCAGGTTATTATAGAAGATTTGTTCAAGATTTCTCAAGGATTGCTGTACCAATGACGAGGCTTACCCGGAAAGAAGAAAAGTTTGTGTGGACTGAAAAGTGTGAAGAAAGTTTCCAGGAATTGAAGAAAAGGTTAGTATCAGCCCCAGTGTTATCACTTCCAGATGAACAGGAAAATTTTGTAATTTATAGTGATGCTTCTCATAAGGGATTGGGTTGTGTGTTAATGCAACATGACAAAGTCATTGCTTATGCATCCAGACAACTCAAACCCCATGAGCAGAAGTATCCTACACATGATTTAGAACTAGCAGCCATAGTGTTTGCATTGAAGATTTGGAGACATTATTTATATGGAGAAAAGTGTGAAATCTACACCGATCATAAGAGTCTAAAGTATATCTTTACACAGAAGGAGCTTAATATGAGGCAGAGAAGGTGGTTAGAATTGATAAAGGATTATGATTGTACCATCAATTATCACCCTGGAAAGGCAAATGTAGTGGCAGATGCTTTGAGTAGGAAAGAAAGACTGAATGTGTTGACGTTACCTAAAGAAGTATATAGAGAATTTGAAAGGCTGGAATTAGAAGTTAGAGTGAGAGAACCCTCAGAAGCTGGATTATATGCAATGATTTTTCAACCAGAGTTACTAGAAAAGATAAGGAAATGTCAAGAGACCGTAATGGAACAGGATGTTAATAATTTAGATGGGGAAGAACTTTGTACCCAGAAAGATGAGCAAGGTATTCTAAGATTTTCTTCTAGAATATGGATTCCACCAGTACAGGAGTTGAAAGATGAAGTTTTAAGTGAAGCACATAGTTCCGCTTATTCAATTCACCCCGGGAGCACTAAGATGTATAGAGATTTGAAGGAGAATTATTGGTGGCCAGATATGAAAAGAGAGATTGCAGAGTGGGTAAATAAATGTTATACGTGTCAAAGAGTGAAGGCAGAACACCAGCGACCGAGTGGATTGTTACAACCCCTAGAAATTCCAGAATGGAAATGGGAGCATATTGCGATGGATTTTATAGTTGGATTACCTAGAACTAGGGCAAATCACGATGCCATATGGGTTATTGTAGATAGACTAACCAAGTCAGCTCATTTCCTTCCCATTAACGAAAGGTTCTCATTAGACAAGTTAGTCCATATGTATCTGAAAGAGATCGTCGTTCGTCACGGAGTTCCAGTCTCCATTATATCCGATCGAGATCCACGATTCAACTCGAGATTCTGGAAGAGCTTTCAGGAATGCTTGGGCACCAGATTGAATATGAGCACTGCTTATCATCCACAAACTGATGGCCAGAGTGAAAGGACTATTCAAACAATCGAGGATATGCTACGTGTCTGTGCTATTGACTTCAAAGGCAATTGGGATGAGCATCTACCGTTAGTGGAATTCTCATACAACAACAGTTATCATGCCAGCATCGGAATGCCTCCTTATGAAGCTTTGTATGGACGTAAATGTCGATCACCCGTATGTTGGGATGAAGTAGGAGAACGCAAATTACTTGGGCCAGAATTAGTTCAGCAGACGAAAGAAGTGGTTGAAACCATTCAAAGAAGACTGATTGCAGCACAAAATCGTCAGAGAAAGTATGCGGATCAAGCCAGGAAGGATATGGAATTTGAAGAAGAAGAACCTGTATTACTGAAGATTTCGCCATGGAAAGGACTATCCCGATTTGGCAAGAAAGGAAAGCTAAGTCCCAGATACGTCGGACCATTCGAGATCTTGAGGCGCGTTGGTAAAGTGGCTTACGAATTAGCGTTACCCCCACATATGGAGCATATTCATAACGTCTTTCATGTGTCAATGCTTAAGAAATATCATCCAGATTCTAGGCATGTGATAGAATACGAGCCGGTAGAATTACAGGCAGATTTGTCTTATGTTGAGAGTCCAATAGAGATTCTAGATAGAAAAGAGAAAGTATTGAGAAACAAAGTAGTGAAAATAGTGAGAGTATTGTGGAGAAACCCAAAAGTTGAAGAGTCAACTTGGGAGTTAGAAAGTGATATGTGTGAGAAATATCCTCACTTGTTTTCTTAGCAGATTCTGAGGACAGAATCCTTTTAAGGGGGGAAGGATGTAATATCCGGGATTTCGACATGTATTTGTTTATGCCAGTATGCGAATATTTTGTGAATATTATGTGAATTAATTGTGAATTATATGTTAAGTGACTTGCTGTATGATCGTCTATGTGTGTTATGACTTGTGAGTTGATAATTTTTATATGATCAGATCAAAATATGGAGAATTTTGGCACTTACCTGATAAATTATGGATTATTATATGATTTGATATTTGATTTAAGGATTTAATTAAGTATATTATAAAATATTATTATTAAATTGATTTTAATCCCGTTTACTCGATAATTAAAACCCCGGGGGCTTCCGGGAAGGTTTCGCCGGTTTGTTATTTGGGATATTCCGAACAACTTTCGTGTTTTAACTTTTGTCATCTGGTGTACGGATTTATGTGAAAGATTTTCGGAACAATTGTATGAATATTTTATTATTATTTCTCGTATCGGTAATCGTGTACACCGGATAATTTTAACACCCCAAATTACTTTGACTCAAACATGATATTTTCGTACTTCGTGCCAGACAGAGCTCGGAGCCCCATAAGTTTCTCGTAATGTGTGTATTTAATAATTATCTTTAAAGTCGGTCCCGAACGGATCAGTTTTATTAATACTTAATGATTAAGAAGTGTATTTTATGTCCGGTATGATCCAAATGGGGGCCAGTTATTCGTAATTATAAATAGGATAATTACTATTTTATTTTCATAATTATCATTTCAATACACGAGAATCGAGAGAAACTGGTTTATCGTTCTTCGCGTTCTTGGAGTTCAATCGAAGTTTTGAAGGCGTTATCGGGCTCAGAATCGAGCGTGCAAGCAGTCAAATCGAAGATATCGAAGCGTAGAATCCATATCCAATATCAAAAACCACTCTAGATTCACAGGTTAGAAGTAATTTGAGTTTTAAAATTCGAACTAATTAGGGTTAAATTAGGGCTTTTTGATTTTGATGTGTTTTATGTGATTTTATGCTTCCATGTTGTAGATAATCTTCTCCTGATCATTTTGGTATATTATATGCATGATTTGGAGTTCAATAACATGTTCAAAATAGGGTTTGATTGTTCGAATATGAAATTAGGGTTTATGAACTCGATCAATGTTTTCAATTGAAATTGGGGGTTTGTTATTCTGGAGTTAGAAGGTTAAATTGAAGTGTGCAATAGATTAAGCAGGTGAAGAGGAGTCGAATGGAGGTATCAGAAGTAGGGTGAGGTTCGGGAATGGCCGGAATCGGAGTAAAGAAAACTCGCCGGCGACGGCGAGTTTCTTCGCCATTTTCCGGCCAAACCGGAGCTCTAAGGGGCAAATTAAAGCTAGGTACAGGTTTGTTGAGCCAAGGAGGATAATTCTGGAGAGTTTGGTAGCCAACGGAGGCCGGGAACGCCTTCTCCGGCGTCCGGCAGCGATGGCGGTGCCAAACTACAGTTTGGTACCCCATCGTTTGAAGATGATGAAGTGGTTGCACTGTAGTTTCGTTTTTAGCACTTTAAACATTGTAGTTTTAAAACTTGTGATTTAAACCTTTAAGTTTCAAAAACTTGCGGTTTAAACCTTGAAGTTTCAGAAACTTTTAAAAACGATTTTATTTAAATTATTTTTATTTCGAAAATCATTTATTTAATTTCAAAAATGATTTTTAATTATTTCTTTATTCAAAAATAAATCTGATTTAATTTATTAATTAACTTTAATTAGTAATTAATTATTATAATTAGTCAATTAATTCAAATATTAATTGATTAATTGTTTTAATTATTTATTAATTGATTTTAATTGATTTATTAATTAGATTTAATTGTTTTAAATGTTTTAAAAATCCAGAAAAATAGTTTCAAGCTTTAGAAAATTATTCTAAAATATGTTGAAGGTTCGTTAATTGATTTCAAGTGATTTCGAACCTTATTTCGAGTATTCGGACTTGTTTATTCAGTTATAAATTGATTCTTTTACCCGTTTTTATTCCGAAAAATGTTTAAAAATTCATAATAAATATCAGAAAAATCATTTTAACCCCAAACCTTTTCTGAAAGGCTATATCATTGATTCTCTTATGTGTTATGTGCTATGTGCTACTTGATTGTTATGTGAAATGCTTATGAGAACATTGTATGACTGTTTTATTAGTATCTTTTAAACCGTATATCGGATTTAAGTGAAACGAAGGGTAGATAGAAGCTTGTTTCGACTATGAAACAAATAGGATGACATGAGAATGAATATTGATAGATGAATATTATGATTATCAGAGAAGGACAGGCTTAAAAAAGGAAAGCAGGTAGTGTTGGAGTGATTCTGTTTAGTGAAAGCTATAGAGAAAAGTAAAGCTTCTGAATAAGGCAAGTGCTCTATCCTCAACTTGTACTTCTGTAAATTTCTTGAGTTACTGTTCTGCATATAATGTCGTTGTTCTGGATAGATTTGAAAGTACATCTGTTGATATATTGTGCTATTGATCCTGATTATTGATAAACCTTATTCAACCCTCTTGACACCTGAATTACAAACTGAACCTTGACTTTGATTTCAATTGAGCTTGTACCTATTTCTTTGAGACCTGGAAACACAAACCATTTACTTTGATATTCTTTCATCCATGAATGACCAAATAGTACAAACCTATATGCTACAAGACTTCACCAAATTATACAATGTCTTATCAAATACCTATATTACTCTTTCGAAGAATGTTCACACATATACACCCTAACACTTGGATTTCCTTCAAGATAAACATAATTGGAACCCTAAGTCAATCTCAATCACATTATTTCCTCTACAAACACCAGATTGTTTTCAATATATACTTAATCTTTCTTTCGACTTCAGGCCATTCTTCGAACATATTGTGATGATACTTGAACCTAATTCTGAATTGTCTTTTAATCTTGATAAATATTGCAACCCTCGTTATAATGATTCTGATTTAACGATTATGATTCTGTTTTGGTAATATTGCTTCTGTTCAATTGGTATTGATTCTGATTTATTGAGATATTGTTGATTTCATTATATTGTTAAAGAATTGGATTGTTTTATAAATGTGGACCAGATTCGTGGTCAGACCAGATTCGTGGTCATTAGGCCAATGTGTGCCTTGGATCCAGTGATAGAGCTTGGTATGTACCTGGCTCGGGGTTAGTGCGTGACTGATCAGCAGCCCAACCTTGGTTTTTAAATAAAAATATGAATATCCAATTCTAATCACTGTTTTAACCAGGGAATTTGAAGTCTTGATCCATTCTTATTGATAAATGTTGAACTTCAGTTTATTGTTTATATTACTTGCTGAGCTGTAAGCTCACTCTTGCGATGCCTTATGTTCTTTTCCAGTGAAGAAAGAGACTACTGTTAGCGAGGACCCACAGGCTAGCCATCAAGCTAAGGTATCAGGATGAGTGTTGGGAAGCCTTGCTAGGAGTTGCTGATATTATAAACTGTTGAGTATCGTTGTGTGTAAGCACTACGTTTTACGTTTGTAAGTTGTAAGATGATAATTGGGATTCGAAGTATTGTAATATAACTTAAGTTGTGGCTTGTTTCATACTATAACCTGGAGCGATCCGTGGATGTTTAGGGTCAATGCATATATTATTATTATTTACAGGTTTATATTATTGTGTGACCCCCAAGTCTATGACCCGGATTTGGAGGGCGTCACATCCATTAATCAATTATAATTAAAATATGAATTAAATAAACACTAATATTCATTAATTGAATATAAGCACTTAAATACTTCAAGAAAATTAATTCTAAATATCTACCACTTAGCAATTAATCACATAATCACATAAAGTCATGCAAATCATATAAATCATGGCAAATAATTAAAACTAATTATCAGATTAATGTGTAAAATACTGGATGCACTTTGTAAATTCACAAGTCCTGAAAATATGTACATTTTAAAACTTGTGAACTTACGAACAAATTGCAGTTATTTCTTGTCTAATTAATTAGACATATTTAACATCCCAAGTTCACCAACCAGTCTAGAGAAAGTGGATTCGTCTAGTGGTTTAGTGAAGATGTCTGCAATTTGTTGATCAGTAGGTACGAAGTGTAACTCTACTGTTCCATTCATGACATGCTCGCGAAGGAAATGATACCTGATATCAATATGCTTTGTCCTGGAGTGTTGAACAGGATTGTTGGCAATGGCAATGGCACTCGTGTTATCACACAGAATCGGAATTTTATCCAACATGAGTCCATAATCTTGTAGTTGATTCCTCATCCACAAGATTTGAGCACAGCAACTTCCAGCAGCTATGTATTCAGCTTCTGCTGTAGACGTAGACACGGAGTGTTGCTTCTTGCTATACCATGACACCAACCTTCGTCCAAGAAACTGACAGCTTCCTGAAGTACTTTTCCTATCAATCTTACATCCTGCAAAGTCAGAATCTGTATAGCCAACTAGATTAAAACCTGTATCTTTAGGGTACCAAATCCCTAGATTGGGGGTTCCCTTAAGATACCTAAAAATACGCTTAACAGCTATAAGATGTGACTCTTTAGGATCAGCCTGGAATCTAGCACATAAACAAGTTGCGAACATGATATCTGGTCTACTAGCAGTTAAGTATAAGAGAGAGCCAATCATACCTCGATACTTCGTGATGTCAACTGACTTACCAGATTTGTCCTGATCAAGTTTGACAGCAGTTGGCATAGGGGTTTTGGCAGTAGATGCTTCTTCCATTCCATATTTCTTCAGAAGATCCTTGATGTATTTAGATTGGCAGATAAAAATACCGTCAGGCTTCTGAATGACTTGAAGTCCTAGGAAGAAGGACAATTCTCCCATCATGCTCATCTCATACTTGCTCTACATTAACTTAGCAAATCTCTCGCACAAAAGATCATTAGTAGAACCAAATATAATGTCATCGACATATACTTGTACAAGAATTATATCATCCTTATGCTTTTTATGGAAAAGAGTTTTATCGATGATACCTCTGGTGAAACCATTTTCAAGTAAGAACTTGGAAAGAGTGTCATACCAGGTTCGAGGGGCTTGCTTCAGGCCATAGAGTGCTTTGAAGAGAAAGTATACGAAGTCTTCAAATTCTTTGTCTTCAAACCCAGGGGGTTGTTCAACATAGACTTCTTCTTCTAGATCACCATTCAGGAAAGCACTTTTCACATCCATCTGATATACTTTGAAGTTGGAGTGTGCAGCAAATGCTAAGAACATCCTGATTGCTTCAAGCCTAGCAACTGGAGCATAGGTTTCATCATAATCAATTCCTTCTTCTTGTGAATAACCCTTTGCAACCAGTCTTGCCTTATTCCTCGTAACAATACCATCTTCATCCAGTTTGTTTCTAAAAACCCATCTAGTGCCAACTATAGATTTTCCTTTAGGTCTTGGCACCAGCTTCCAAACTTTCTGCCTTTCGAATTGATTGAGTTCTTCCTGCATTGCAGATACCCAATCTGGATCACTTAGAGCCTCTTCAACTTTCTTTGGTTCTATCTGAGACAAGAATCCAGCAAAGTTGCATTCATTCTGAGTTGCTCTTCTAGTCTGCACTCCTGTGTCTGGATCACCAATGATTTGTTCAACAGGATGGTCTCTACTCCATACCCTTTGTCTTGGCAGATTCAATCTTGATGATTCACCAAAATCATAGTTGTGTTGAGTGTGATGACTAGTGGATCCACTTTGACTTACTCCCCCTGAGCTGATGTAGATTCTATTTGATGATCCTCCACTTTGACCACTGTGATCATGATGATCATTTGTATTGTTACCAATACTTCCTCCAGATGGTTCAGGATCAACATTTCCTTCATTTGTATTAGGTTCCCTTATATCAGCTTCAGGTTGATCTTCTCCTAAATAAATGTCTTCTAAATTCTCAAATTCCAGAGAATCAGATTCATTTTCTTTTTGGAGACTTGGGAGTTTGGTATCATCAAATCTTACATTGATGCTTTCAATCAGTTTGTCGTCATTGATCAGATAAACCCTATAGGCCTTAGACTCCAAAGAATAACCCATAAATATGCCTTCTTCAGCTTTGGCATCAAACTTTCCCAAATGCTCTTCTTTTAACACAAAGCATTTTGCACCAAACACATGAAAGTAACTCAGTGATGGTTTTCTGTTGGCCATTACTTCATAAGGAGTCTTATCCAAATCCTTGTTAATCAGGGTACGATTTTGAGTGTAACAAGCAGTGCTTACAGCTTCAGCCCAGAAATAGATTGGAAGTCTTGATTGACTAATCATAGTCCTTGCTGCTTCAATCAAGGTTCTGTTCTTCCTTTCTACGACACCATTTTGTTGTGGAGTCCTTGGAGCTGAATACTGACGAGAGATGCCCTTATCAGTACAGAAGTCATTAAGAACAGCATTACGAAATTCTGTTCCATTATCTGATCTGATTGCCCTTACTGGCAGATCTGCTTCCTTTTCAATCTTCTTGATATGATCAATGATGACGAGTGCTGCTTCATCCTTTGAATGTAAGAATAATACCCATGTGTATTTTGAGTAGTCATCGACGATCACAAGAGCATATCTTTTCCTTGATATAGAAGGAATGTTGACTGGTCCAAACAGATCCATATGAATCAGTTGAAGGGGTGAACCAATATCAGTCATGCCTTTGCTCCTGTGTGATGCTTTCTTTGACTTCCCTTTTTCACATGCATCACAGAGTCCTTCTTGACAGAATTCTTTCTGTGGCAATCCTCTCACAAGTTCCCTTTTGACTAAAGAGTTCATAGTCTTAAAGTTCAAGTGTGAGAGCTTCCGATGCCATAACCAACTATCATCAGCAGAGGCCTTGGTGTAGAAACACTTGACCTCCCCCTTACTTGCTGAGTCTATGTCGGCTATAAACAAACTTGATTTTCTTACACCACGAAGTGTAAGATCCTTGTTCTTCCGGTTCTGGATTAAGCAAACTTCCTTCTGAAAGATTACGTCGTATCCTTTGTCACAGAACTGACTGATACTCAGTAAGTTGTGCTTGAGTCCTTCCACCAGAGAGATATCTTCAATGATAACATTTCCAACTTTCAGCTTACCATATCCCGTTGTAAAACCTTTGCTGTCATCTCCAAAGATTACAATTGGGCCGGTTCTCATCACCACATCTGTGAGCAGGGACTTTTCTCCAGTCATGTGTCTTGAACAACCACTATCAAGAACCCACACAACTTTACTTTTCCTTCCTGTGCCCTGCATTCACAAATGGATTAAACTTTCTTTGGTACCCAGACGTTCTTGGGTCCAGGTGATTTAGTAGAAACAGGATTATCAACAGAAACTGGTTTAACATGTGCTTGTTCAGGGGTGACTGGACTCTTCTCCTTTTTAGTCTTAGCAGAAGTGCTTTTAGACTTGGAGTTGGGAGTTTCCTTCTTCTTAGAAGGACTAGCAGTCTTTGCCACAGGGGCAACAGAAGGTGCAGGCATATTCATATTCATGGTAGATGGTGCAGAAAAGGATGCATTCAACATGGTAAAGCATGCAGACATCATATTCATAGCACATAGCATGCAACCTACTCTACCACATGGCAAATGAACAGCATTCATGTTAACAGTATTAGGCATGCTAGAAACAAAATTATCTACTTTAATCACTTTACATGCATGAGTAAGATGATTAGTAGAATTGCAATTATTACAAACCTTTCTAGCATTAGAATTCCTAGAATTGGTGTTCTTAGGATCTAACTTGCCATTCCTGTTGTTCTTCTTTTTGTTGGAACTAGTACTTCCTAATCCAGTTTTATCTGAGTCATCTCTGACTTGGGAATTAGAAGGTATATCTTGTGATTCCTGTTTTACTTGAGGCTTAACAACTTCCTCATTTTTCAACTCTTCCTTGATGACAAGGTCTTCTTCTATCAGAGGTTCTGTTTGTGCCATTCTAAAGATAGGGGTCTTGGTGTTCTTCAGAATTTTGGGTATATTTGTTCCTTCAGGAGCATTCTCAGTTCCTGCTGAAACAAATATGCCTTCATTCTCTTTTCTCTTCTTTCTTTTAGCACTTTCTAAAGAACTATAGTCAAGGCCAATAGCAACCTTCTTATCAACCCTTTGACTATCCAAGATCTCTTTCTGTAGAAAAGCAGAATTCTGATAGGCCCTAAGCTTAGTTTCTAGGTCAGCAATCTGAGACCTAAGGGACTCCTCAATTTCTGCACTACACTTCTCCTTATTCTCTAGATATTCAATTCTATCTTTAAGGTTAGTGTTCATGAGTTTCTCTAAAGCTAATTCATCTACTCTTTCTTCAAGTTTAGCCAGCTTTAGAGAAAGACTACAGTTATCTGATTCTGAAGCTAATAAACTAGTGTGCAAGTTATACATCTCTTGACCTAGTTCATTTATAGTCTTTTTATAATCAGCAGTAGTCATGTCATCAACAGAAATTTCAGGAGATACCTGAGATGGAGATTCCTCGACAGTGTCAGCCATTAATGCAAATGCATAATTGCTCTGGACAGGTTCATCATCAGAATCTGTGTCATCCCAGCTTTTTCCCTCAGCAATGTAAGCCCTTCCTTTGTGCTTGGCCACCATTGCTTCCAACTTAGCTTTTAGCTTCTCATTCTCTTTCTTCAGATCCTCATAAGAATTCTTCTTATCATATGAGTTGCTTCTTTCTCTGACAGGAGCCGCTTTGGGTTTCCTGCACTCTGTTGCAAAGTGCCCTAAGTCATTGCAGTTGTAGCATCTGACCTTGCTCTTGTCATACATGTTTGGTTTGAAACTGCCAGTACTCTTTGACCCTGACCCTGAGTATCCTCCTTTACCCTGAAACTTGTTCCCTGAAGCTTTCTTGTACCGGGGGTTCTTCCTGAACTTGATATGCTTGAACCTTGCAGCCATATAAGCCATTGACTTATCTTCCAGCTGCTCCAGCTCTTCTTGAGTGTAGAACTCATCCTCCGGTTCATCAGAAACTTCATCAACTTCAGCTTCTACAATCTCAGTAATGGTAGAAGGATAGTCAACTATGATGGATGAACAATCACTCTGAGCAACAGTGTGATCATTGATACCATATTCAACTAATTGTTGATAACCAAAGTATGGTTGATCAGCAATAAGTGCAGTGGTCTTCTGTAAGGCCATACTCTTGGATTATGTTGATCCACCACCATATATGATCTTTCTCTGTTCAAGTTCCATCTCAATCGTCTTCAGTTTTCCAAACAGCTTTTCCAAAGTCATAGTCCTGAAGTCGCTTCTTTCCCGGATGGTCTCTGTCTTAACAACTAGATGGGGTGGCATCACAAATGAGAACTTTCTTCGATTTAATTTAATTGCGGATAATCTTGTTTCAGTCTAAGCTCTGATACCAATTGTTAGGTCTAATCAGACGTAGAAGGGGGGTTGAATACGTCGTACCAATTTCTTCGATTTAATTTAATTGCGGATAATCTTGTTTCAGTCCATGTTAAATCAATCGTAAATAAATAACTCCAGCAAGTCGGGGAATATTCTTGTATTAGAAATAATCCTCGGGTGCTACAAATTCCAACACAAGTGTCGGCTGCAGAGACTACAATCACTCTATTACAAACTCTCGATAAATATGATCTTCTAATTTAACTCTCGAGAACGTGTATAGTGTGTGCACTTACAAAGTGTGTAGTTGTTTTCAAATGAAAACATTAACCTCTATTTATAGGCTTTCCAACAACTAACCATGGTTAACGAGTTCGTCCTGGACGACTTGAGTTCGTCCTGGACGGATTCGATTTATAAAAATAAATCTAAGTCCTCAGCACTTGAAGTGGCGCCAATTACAGATATATATATACATATATATATCACAAACTTGCGCTTGGATATTTATATATGTGTACATATATAAGTGGTCAAAGGTTGCGCTTCCAGGAGGTCAAAGGTGGCGCCTCAACATTCCTTCACTGTAATGGTACTTAGACAAATTTCACAGAACTTGCGCTTTGCCCCAATGAGAGAGTGAGGCGCAAACTTTGACTTTCAGTCAAAGGTTGCGCTCACAATAGCTTGCACAGTGTCACAGAAGATGTGACTTAGAATATTTACAGGGGTTGCTCTGGTGAATTAGATTGGAGTCGCAACCTTTGACTTAGTCAAAGGTTGCGCTCCCTGTAGTGAAGGCTCCACTGTAGTACACTGTGATCACTTAGAAAATCTAAGTAGTGGAGAGTTATTGAGGCGCAGACTTTGACTTTAGTCAAAGTTTGCGCTTCAACAAACATTGGCTCCTCCCTGTATTGTACTTAGACAATTTTACAAGCCTTCCATTTTGCACAATAATTAAATATACATATATATATATATATAATTAATTGTGTTAAATCAATTACTTGAATTATTTAAATTCAAATAATTCACAATTAATACATATATATATATATATATCTAATTAATGAGTTCCTTTGGCAATAAATCCTGGAGCAGCTCGATTGACTTGATCAATTAATCCGTTGATAGAATCCACTGAATACTTTCGTACGTCCTGACGTCCGGTGCACTGGTCTGGTTCACGAACGACTCGAACTGAAATGATTCCTTGAATCCTTTGCTTGATAATATACTTGATCAGTCATTCCGGGTTAGATGTTGCTTCGATAAATTTGATTATAAATAATCAAATTAAATATACTGGAATCTTTTGGTCTTTGATACTTGATCTTCAGGCAATCTTGACAGCAGAAACATATTGAACTTTATTCTTCACTGAGGCTTGAACATGTTAATGAACTTCTTCCAGTGGACGGATGCTCGTCTCAGATATCTTGTTTGTCTTTGTCTGTTCGTATCGAATCTCCAACCTGTAGATTCCTGTATAATACTTACGTATTGTTTCCTGTTTTTTGTTGTGTTGAGTTATCGTAATTACAGTTACGTTACATTATGCTTTACAAAATATCATTTAATAACATTAAATCATGTAGTGTTTTGATTATTTACCAAATGGCGTTCTGTTAAAGTTAAACTAACAAACGCTAGTTTATGTACATAATGATTAACCTAACAAAACGCTGCATCGTGTAGCATCTAATTAGGTTAACCCTAATGTAGTATTTTGCTAGGGTTAAACCAGCAAAACGTTACACAATATAGCGTTTTCTTTCCAAATATCTAATAGGACAACTTTGATCAATTTAATTCAATATGACCAAACTACCCTTTACTCAATATGCATTTTTTTATATATAGAGAGGTCATTATTGACTTTTAACATCGACGTATTTATTAGACATTAATGTCTAATCATTAATATACATTAAATTACTTCATATTAACACATCTATTATCTATTATATACCTCCTCCGTCCACAAGTTCTTTACGTTACTTTTTGACACGCATTTTAAGGCTCTTGTAAAATATACTTACATTATATATATTTTTTAGAAAAAAAATATTAAAAAAAATTGAAATATAAACTTTTATTGAAAAAATAAAAAATTTAAAATACGTTGTCAAACTATACTTTACGAGAGTCTCTTAGACATTAATGTCTATTCATTAATATACATTAATAAGTTTATAATCAAAACTCCAGTACAAAGATGTATATTATATACAAATATATATATTATATATATAATTATGATTTAATAAATAAATAAATATTTATGATTTAATAATAAATAAACAAATATCCAGTGTTATAAATACACTGAATCAGAATATCGGCGATTAATCAAAATGATTAATTGGATCATTATTCAAAATTAAATTTATTTTATATATGTAAAAATAATAAATATATAATGATTTTTTAAATTTTAAATTCCCAGCACAAATTTTGTAAATTTCAATATTCAGCCTGATTTTCAACAAGTTAATCCAATTTTTGTCCAATTAGCCATCGATTTTAACCGAATTTTGCTAAATTCTATTATATATATAATACAACAATAATGAGTAATTTAATTCAAAGAGACTAATCTGTCCTTACTCATCATAAATATTAACATGAACATTATTTGAAATTAATTTAATATTATATATATATATATAATATATTTAATCATTTTTAAAATTTTAAATCTCCCCCCACAAATTTTGTAAATTTTAATATTCTACCTGATTTTCGTCTAATTAATCCAGTTTTGACCAAATAATCATCGATTTAACCGAATTTTACTGAATCAGATTAAAAATCCGTCTGATTATCGATTAATCAGTCAACCGACTGATTTTTAGAATACTTAATTATTATAATTTAAAAAAAATTATAAATATATATTAGAATAATTATAAATATAATATATAACTATATGGCAAATACTCTAATTCAGTAAGAATCTCATTTTTTTCATTAAATTTTCAATAATTTTAGGTGGGTGGTAATTTAATTATATAATAAAATTTTAAATAATGTATATTTTTGGTATTCATATTTTAATAAATATCATAATATTATATATTAATAAATAATGTATAATAGTGAGGATATTTTTGTATAATATTCATACTTTTATAATACAAATAATATAAATTTAAAAAAAAATGAACATATATCAAAAAAATAATTTAAAACGGCCCGTGCTTTGCACGGGTTAAGAAGCTAGTTCTAATAATAGATTTCTACGATATAGATCGGTGATATTTATAATAAATACTAGCCTTTAACCCGTGCAAAGCACGGGCGGGTATATAATTCGTAATTTATTAATTATAATTTAAATCTTAAAAATCATCTTATTAGTATTTTAGTATTAATGAATTGGATTTTAATTAAATTATATTAACCAACTAATTATATTTTCCAATGGAAATTAAGCTTTTACAATTTATTATCTATCTATAAATATTTTTCTGATATTAATATGTGACAATTTATTATTCAAATAATACTAATTATAAATTATATTTAAAAAGATATTAATATACATGAGGAGTGTTTTTAGTATATGAAATTATTTAATAACGCAAGAGTAGTAGACATCTACATGGTGTAGACTTTGAGTTTCACAGGAGAGTAACAAACCAAGAGATAATACCAAACCAAAATTTTGTACGACTACAAATTATACCATGTTAGACGTTTTATAATATAGTATAGATAGTATAGATTAGTTATGTTTGTAACATGAATTTGTGATTAGTGGCTGAATCTGAGAATTATAAGTAATGTTTAAAGGTATATTAATTGGTAATCGTCAGTAATGGTTGGAATTAATAGATCCAGTCCATGTCAAATAGCTCATAATGAATTTCGGACAGAATAACTATCTCAAGTTTCAGTTATATTGAAAATGTGAATGAAAGTTTAATTATATCTTCAAATTTCATACTTCCATCCTTTCATAATTTTTTGCTGTGTAGTGTTAGCCTCCTTTGTTGGGATAATCTATACCTTTTGTTTAGTTGTTTACGAGCCCCCCCCCCCCCCCCCCAAAATTATATACTTAAATAATTTACTCATATATATACATTAACAATTCAGAAATTCTGATCATTCAACATTGTGTAAATTATTCGTATCTAGCAAAAAAAATATTGGGTGTTGGCCCCCACTATCACTGTATCCAGTATTATTGCCCTAAATATCAGGATTCAGAAAAATGACATCCAAATATCATTTAATAACATTAAATCATGTAGTGTTTTGATTATTTACCAAATGGCGTTCTGTTAAAGTTAAACTAACAAACGCTAGTTTATGTACTTAATGATTAACCTAACAAAACGCTGCATCGTGTAGCATCTAATTAGGTTAACCCTAATAGAACGCTATATCGTGTAGTATTTTGCTAGGGTTAAACCAGCAAAACGTTACACAATATAGCGTTTTCTTTCCAAATTGAAAACGCTAGATTATCAGGCTTTACTAATGGCATTTGAGGCCATTTTTTCGAACTCTACTATTCTGAGCATTACCTCCAGAATTTGGAATTTGTGAGATCTAGAGCGTTTTTCAAAAATATTAAGTTCTTCAAGAGTTTATAGCTTTTAATATTAAGAGTTTAAGACAAACATAGCAAGACCGTTTAACATAACTCTTATCTCAGTGCCGCAAGAAGTTGACATGAAAGAACTCTTGGTCTCTTTATCTATTATGCGGGCTACAATACCTAGGATGGTTTACATCTCAGACAATGTTGAACTTTCTGAGATTGAGGAAAAGGAAAATACAGGGCAGATCAAATATAACGAAGAAATTAAGGCTCTAGGTTTGAAGAACTAGATTTTTGCCAAGAATCATGTCATCTGTGGTGAAATCAGCTTCTTTTCTGAACCCTCCCCTGCCGAAATCTAGTTCATAGGACCGTGTCAAACCTTCTACCAGACCATAGTCTGGGATCAGTCCAAGCACACTCTTCGCTTTTTCAACTGAGGTGAAGAAATGCTGCATTTTGAGAGGAAATTGTAGCTAGTTAACCAAACAGCTAATTTTTGAAAGAAAGTTTAAATTTAAATATGCATATGCAAATCTTCCAGCATAGGCCTAGGATTGTTTTATAGTTTCTCGTTATCAGATAATCTAAAATGTTACTTTACTGTTAATAGGATCCCGTAAAGGAAATAAAAGATAATTATTAGCGGTTGTATTATGTTAGTAAAACATTGGCAGAATTCACAACAATGTACCTGGTCACGGAATGGAAAAGCTTTCTTTTTACCAAAATCGAATTCTTTGGCATTGTAGTGAACAAGTTCGGGCTCAGGGAATCCACCAGCCTGTGACAAACGTGCAGAGGCATTAATTTAAAATTTCATAAGGCGGAGAGTATGTACACTGAACAACATACCTTGGCACATGCTCTTGCTAATCCATCAAATGTAACATACTTCGCCCCAGATATGTTGAATATTTGTTTCATCGCTTTTTCATTACAAAGTACCTCAACGAAAGCCTTTGCTAAGTCCTGGTATTAAGAAATATAATAAAGGCAGATGTGTCATAACTTATAATACTTCATTTTATGACGCTATGTTCTGTGCAAGGGTGTTTTAGCCTTTTTAGAAGGGAGTGGAGAGTATTTGTTGACATGCTCAGTTTTAACTTTCTACATTTATGCAATTAGATAGAAGCCCCTTCTTAGATGATGTTTAAATCAGATAATTTTTCATACGGTGGTAAAGCTGAGCAAGCAACTACTAACCTCTACATGACCAAGTTGTGTTATTTGCATCCCTGAGCCAGGAATGGGGATTGGGCGACCAGCTTTTAATCGATGAAAAAACCACTCTTCAATAGGGTTGTAATTCAATGGCCCATAAATATAAACTGGCCTTATGGAGGTCCAGTTAGCATCTCTGGATTGTAGCAAGGCTTCTGTGTTGAGCTTTCCCTTGTGCCTGCTCTTTGGGTCAACTGCATCACACTATTACAAATATATATATATGACATGAGAGACATGTAGGATGTTAAGTACTAGCGACAAGTTCCCAGCAGAGAATAATCTTGCTAGACATTAATTCAAAAAATCATAAACATTATGATGTATACATAATAATACAACAAAGAGAATCTGATTTCGGATAGATTCAATCCTTATTTTTTGACAAAGCATAATGCTTTTAAGCAATGATGATTTTGAACTAAGCACCTTCTCTAAGGTTGAAACTGAAGAAATAATACAATTTAAACATCTATAACAAATATATTCTGAAAATCGATGATCATTCGCTTCTAAATGTTTAAGAAAGGAAGTTATGCAGAACAATATCTGGCATTGACCAGGTCTTGAGTAATGCTAACTCAAATAGTGAAACCCCATAGGGTCTAAGATGGCTGAGAATGTTTTATGTAGATATATGGTTTGTGTTTTAGGGACATATGGCGGAAATTACTAAAAGAAAGCAAAAATAGCTCAGGGGGGTTATTCATACAGCGCAAAATATGGTACATGACAAATACAGAGCACATAGTTTCAGTTTTATCTGCAAAAAAATGAATATTGTTGCAATAGTGTGTCTTTATGAGAGGGATTTATAATAGCACACTGACCTCAACATGGGGTAAAAGATCAGATTTAAGGTAGACACCAGCTGAAGAGCAATATATGTACCTGTCAATTGACAGCAAGTCAGCAACCAACATCAGATTTAGATGTCTTGAATTGCTATAGAGTAACATCATATGCTTTTACTACTTCGATGACTCTGAGTAACTTACTGAGAGCAATCTCCATGAGCCCCTCAATTCTTGAAGGGCAATTTGTAACTTAAATCCAATTAGCTTGACCATAATTACTTGTGATATTTTGCTTCAGAAGAAGTAAATTAACTAAAACTAGTACTCTAATAATCAATCTTTCAAATTTTGAACTTACTGTTCTAAATTTGGTAATGCATCCAATATGGGCTCTACTTCATCTGCCTCACGTCCTGAAGATATGAAGGTAGGAATTCTTAGAAAAAGTATCTAAAGGAAAGAGCAATAAATACAGTATTACAGCGAATTACTAATCATCAGCTTTATAAAGCAGAGGCCTACGGGTAAGAGCATAAGATTAGATGTACCATTAATGTCATAAACAACATCAAAGCCTTCTGCAGCAAGACTAGTTCTCACAAAATCAAAATCCTTCCGATCTCCTTTCAAGTGAGATATCTACAATGTGAAAACATGTCTACTTCTTATTGCACAGCAATTGGACATTTAAGCACATAACAACAGGCAAACCGAAGATATATCACAGCCCAAATAGAGCACATAATTGTATTCTGTACCTTGGATTTGAAAGCCTCGTAATCTGCCTCTGATTCACCAGGCAAGTTCTGCGTGATGGGTGCCTTCCCTCTAGTGAATAGAGTCACCTGCACTAGTAATCATACAGTTCATATAACAAATACACAGCAACAATTATTTTTCGATCACTCATGTAGCCATGTTGTATAAACCTGATGGCCCTCTTTGACCAGAAGCCTGGATAAAAAGATGCCAATAAATCGAGTGCCTCCCATTATAAGGATCTTTTTGGCACTTGATGCTGTGACATGCAATGCTCCTTTAGGCTGGCACACTTTGCGCTTATACTAGAATCATATGTACAACACAAAGTCAGTTACATGATCACATGTACGTTATGACAAAAACATAATCAAACATGGGTTGAGCTCAGTTCTCCCTCCATTTCTTAATACTTTTCCTATTTACCTTTATCACACTTGCCAACATACATTTTTTATCGTTAATATTTTTAATTTTGTATTAGTATTAAATATAGAAACTTCATCGCTCGTGATTATATTTAGTTTTATAGATTAGACATAAAGTAGTAATTTGTAACAGTCCTGATATATCAAACGAGAAAAGTAATTTGAGACAGAGGATATATATATACAATATACCTGAAGTGATGAAGTCAACTTGGTGCCATTGAAGTCAGAGAGAGATGAAGTGAGAAGAGAGAAAGAAGGCTGTACTTTGTGCTGCATCATCACCAAGGTTGCCATGCTAGACTACTGTAATAAATAACAACCTCCGTTGATATCAAATTTGGTTTCTGGTTTTTGTTGGAGCTGAAGGGATTTAAAGGAAGCCATGTGATGTTGTAGTTTGTTTGGAGATTTCTCATTCTTACAATTGTGATAAGAATAGAGACCCCACCTCCAACAAGCCTGCTTCGGTTTTATCCACACTATCACAGCCTCTCGTTCTCTCTTTAACGCTTCCAAACACTTGATGCTCCTAATTCTTTCGTTTACTCGTTCAGCTTTGTATTTAGATTTCAATGCCAGCTTTGTTTCGTAGAGTCTGGAATCCGGATCTATCCCCCTCCTTGTGTTTATTTTTATATTTCTACATTAAATTATTAATTAAATTTTTGAAAACTGTAATATGAAAAAAATATTTAAATAATTAAAATATACATATATAAATTTGAAAAAGTTTAACAAGCTCCGATGAGAAACTATCCAAAAAAGAAGGGATAATTAATTCAAACGTCCTTGAACTATAGGCTGTTTATTGTCTAGGTCTCTATCCTATTTTTCTCAATATTGCGATCCTTAAACTCTCAAACTTTTCTGATTCGCATCCTTGCGTTAAAAATCAACTAACAACGTTAGTCAATGCTTACGTGGCAAATAAAAAAAATAAAATTAATAAAAATAAAATCTGAGCTGTAATCTACACTTTACAATCGCTAAGCTCCCGTTTTGCTCCCTAGATCGCTAAGCTGAGATTTCCACCTCCACATCACAAAATCATGGCAATACCAGAGGAACCCACAATAAACCCCAACACTCTCCCACACACTCTCACCGCCCACAAGCGCGCCATCTCCGCCGTTAAATTCTCCGACGACGGCGCCCTTCTCGGCACCTCATCCGCTGACAAAACTGTCAAGACATGGTCCCCACACACCGGAGCCCTAATCCAAGACTTCTTCGGCCACGACCTCGTCGCCTGCTCCGATGACAAGACCGTCCGCTTGTGGGACCTCAACGCAACTACCCCATCAAAACCCTAACTTAGCGATTGTAAAGTGTGGATATTTTATTTTTAACTTAAATTGAAAATTGGTTTTAAAAGATTATAGCTCAGATTTTCATTTTTTACTTTATTTTTTTTTATCTGCCACGTAAGCATTGACTAACGTCTGTTAGTTGATTTTTAACGGAAGGATGCGAATTAAAAAAGTTTGAAAGTTTAAGGATCGCAATATTGAGAAAAACAGGATAGGGACCTAGACAATAAACAGCCTATAGTTCAAGGATGTTTGAATTAATTATCCCAAAAAAGAATAAATAAAAATTATAGATTACGTGTCAGGTAAAAAAAAATTGACCAATAAAAAAGAGGGGACATATAAGGAGACACAAGGAGGGGGACACAGGATCCCAACTCTGTTTCAGAGGTCCAACTTTAATCGTTTAAAATTTGGTCTTTCTAATGTGTGCCCAAAGGCACACAATAAGCACCAACTTTTATGAAAATGACTTCTTTTGATGGGTGGAATTGGTGTTAATGCAGGGGGCCATTAACATTTATTATCCATCCACCAATCAAAAGTTAGTATTTTCATGAGAGTTGGTGACTAGTGTTTGCCCATTGGCACACCATAAAAAATTCGTTTAAAATATGTAGTTTTTAAGAAATTTAATCCTTTATGGTAAACATATCATATTTGTTTTATTAAATAATGTAGGATTATAAACAAAAATTGCACATAGACCATTGTTTAATCGGTGACGAATCATATATTCTCCCGGTCTCTCTTATTCTTTTATGTTGTGCCAAAAGTATTTGACACGTATTATAAGACATCTATTAAGTATAGTTTTGAAAAAAAAATATTAAAATCTTTTTTGTTAAACAAAAGTTCAGTGTTTAAATTTTTAAATATAGAAAAAGAAAGTTATCAAAATAAATTATTAAACTACATTTTATATACCTTAAAATGTGTGTCAAACAATAAAATAAAACTATAAAAAAATGAGAGGAACGAAAAGAGTATGTTCTCGATTATAATATTGAAAAATATATTTTTTGCTAAACATGTTATATAAAAACCACTATTTTATTGCATAAGCTCATTAGAAAATGTAAGTGCCATAAGTAGAACATTTTCTCTGACTTGCCAAACATTTTTGCGGAACAATAAATTTTATGATATTATTTTACTTGCAAAACTTACATGATATTTAAGAGATTTAATGAAATAGTGGTGTTTATATCTTGTTATCTAACAATGCAACTAAATAGAAAGATTGTAGAGCAGAATTTGAATACAATCTTTAAGTTTTTCAACTTTTTATCAATTGTATGCAAACATAATAAATAGAAATAATCAAACCAAACAAAAAACAATTGAAAACTAAAAATCTTTAAAAATTTTAAGAGGGATTTGTTTTTCCACTTGAGAGATTTTTATATTGAAGAACTCCATGTGTTTTATCAACACAACATCATAAAAAAGAAAGTGAGAGCTTACTTTTTACCAGATTATTCCTGACAGTCTGAGCCGCTCTTTTTTTTTCTTTTTGTACTTTGGGACGCATAAAAATGATGTTTAATACTTCGTTACATATTCCAAGTTTATCACTTTTGCTAAACAAAAAATAAACTAACCATCTAATCTTACGCACTCATGATCAATTCAGTTGCTTGTACTTTTTAGGATATATTTGTCTTGTTGACAGATACCTTTGTTGAATACTCTCATCTCATGTGGCTATTGTCCCTTTTCTCTACTGTAGCAGTCGACTAATAGAACTTAAATTAGACATTGATAAGTCATTTAACAGCCGTTGATAGCTTTCTTGACTAGACGATGATAGCTTCCAATTTTATCAATTGATAATAGCTTGTCTTTGATAGCCGTTGATGAATTTAGATAGTAATGAAGTTTTATTACTTATCTGTTGATAGCTCAGACATAGTCATTGATCTTCACCTCACTTGTGTAATTTACAGGACTTGTAATAATTACAATTTGTACTGCTTACATCTGTTGATGGATTAAAAACTTTATCCGTTGATCAACTCATCCTATCAACTACTAATTTGCAAAGTACCTATATTGTTACAATACTTCATCTGTTGATGGGCTACCTGATCAACTGATACTACAGATAGTATGCTATCAGATGATCAGCTACATTGTTTTTACACAAAATTATACTAAGTCTTTTTTTTTTAATCTATCTCAAGGTTAATATAATCCTTAAAATCGCCCCTATTTATATCTGATGGAATTTTTAATAGAAATTTGGGTCTTTGATAATAGCAAAACACTTTTTAAGAATTTACAACACGAGATAACATAATTTGCATTAATTTGTAGAATGAAATTTATATTAAAGTTGGATAAATAAATAAAATTAATATAAGAGTTGAGAAATACGGTGAGATGAAATGTTACTCTAGTCTGAGCAGGATTTAGTGTCTTTTTCTTTTCTTTTCATTATCTTCACCTCTCTGACCATTTCTCTTTCTTTGCTTTTCAAGTTTGATGTTTATAAATTTTCTGGAGGCCTCTAATCTATGCAGCTTCCTCTTCATTATTTGGATCTAACTTTGATTGTAGGAATATGAGAATGTCAATGTTAGCTTTAGGTGCTTGATATTCTATCCTAGAGAATCTTATGGCACCTTCTTTATCCCTGAACTCCATCATCCAAAATGACTGAAAATGCACATTCTTTCCAGTATATGAAAGTGTGAATCTCTTAGACAAGCCTTCGTCAGAATTCCAACTTTTTTTAATTTCAGAAATTTTGTTAAGAAATTCAGTTCTGCATGTGCTTTGAAACTACCACTCCTTTCCATTTTCGTATAATATGATATGAGAATTGTGTAATCCTGATCAAGGATTATCTGTAGAGGCCATTACATTGCATTTCCTCCCCTGTAGTAAAATACCATCCTTTCAGGCACCCTTCTTTTAGCTGTTAATTCCTCACTTTTTCTAGTTCACCTAAAAATATATCTATCTTTAGTTGATCAAATAAATGAACTTCATAGCTCTTGATTCTGCATTTCTTTCAATTTCTCTATATTCTTTCATCAAGGGCTCCCCTCGGTTCATAGCACTTCTCATACCCTTACCTTCACCTGTTAAGGTGGTACCCTCATCCTCTCACTTTGCCTGGGTGGACGAAATGTCAAGCCCTCTTCTTAGCCTCTCCTTTTGCCTGCTCACTAGGAATCCTCTTCTCTCTCAGCCTCGCTCAATTTTAGAAGTGCTGATAAAATTAGATGCTCATCAATACTAGTTGAGATGATATTGAAGCTCACATATCAACAGTAGTGATATATTTTTTGGATGATACATTTAAGGTTATCAACGGATAACTGCTATGAGGCATATTTGTTGATGGAGTTACAGTACTGATCAATGATTGATAGATAGTCCTTGATGAAAAAACAGGATTAGCAAGTGATGTAGTTAAATATATCATATTTGAGTTTGTGAAGATTGATTTTACCCGACTAAGCACATGAACAACTATAGTGTCAGAAATGAATTGCTGGTGATCCAACAAATCTTGCATAAGCTTGATCAACAGTTTGCAGGTTTGGTTCCTTCATGAGATGTAGAGATGGAAAATTTGGTTCGAGGTCATTAAATATTAAATCAAATTCTTTCATTTGTGTTTGGGAAATAAGAGGAAGTATTTCAATTTGAAGGTCAAAAGGGGCTGTGACTCCATATTTATAAGAGTCACATCAATATGAGTTTGAGATGGCACTAACACAAAAATTATAATTTGGGTCTGTGCGGTGGTGTATGTGTAAATTCACCCTTGGTTTTTGACCTCTTAGCTTGGGGTGTAATTGTGGTTTGTGTGTCATTCCCCCTCTTGTCATGTGTTTCTGATTGAAAACTCTTTTCAATAAACATCTTTTTGAGATAAGATGTCATTGAGAATGTTTTAATTTCCTTGTTAGTCACCACCTCTTGTTGGGAAGATGTGGTATGGGCTTGGCTAGGACACACTCACCTTTCCAATCTTGTTCACGAGGTTTTCTTGATTTTCACTCCTCCCCTAACCTGTCCCGCCCTCCTTTACACTCCCCTCGGGTTGTGTGGTAACTTTACAACAAGCATATTTGGGGATGCACTATCAACCCGAATATGACCTAAAAATCAAATTAAAATTAATTTTTTTATATGATATTATATTATATTATAATATATTAAAGGGAAAATTAATTCTAAAGTCCCTGAACTATAAGTGTCAATTCATAAGTAATTCAACTATTGATTTTTTTCTATCTAGGTCCTTCCATTAAATCTGATTTGACGCTGTTAGTTCTTCTTAAGTTCATGAGAATCAAAGGTAACTTTGAAGGTGATTCCGATATCCGAATTTGAAGCTTGAGTAATCATATTGCTCGTTTTTCAATCCCCTATCCATCTATACCATCAAAATTTAGTTTGGTAAATTCCGAATTTTGAGTTGAATATTAGTTTTCATTTTAATAGCTTTTATTCGAATTATAATGATGTAGATTGATAGATCGTGTGATTATGAGCATGTTCATATAATTTTTGTGATTTTTAATGTTCAAATTAGCCTCGTCGGAAAATTCGAGCTCACCGGATTTGAGTTTTTCCGGCCAAGTTCGCCGGAAAAACTAACGACGTCAAACCAGATCTAACAGAAGGACCCAGGTAGGAAAAAATCAAGAGTTGAATTACTTATGAATTGACATTTATAGTTCAGGGACCTAGAAAAAAAAGTGTCTATAGTTCAGGGACTTTAGAATTAATTTTCCCTATATTAAATGATATAAATAATAATTTAAAGCGATTATAAGTTATTAATTTTGGTTTGGTAATATATAAATATATGAAAAATATATATATAATTGTGCAAAAAAAACTTAAAAAAAATACTCATTACGTTTAGGTATGTCAACAAACACGATTCGAAATTTTTTTAATAAAAAGTTATGGAACCCAAACCGGACCTGAAATATAGGAACTCAAATTCTCTCATTTATAATTTTTGAATAAAGTGCATTTTGTGTACGTGCACTTTAAGCGAGACATCACTTGCAATATGGCACTTCTAAAACCACCACATGCAATATCACAATTCATAACCCGATTACAATTTATACAGTCTCGTCTATAATTCTTAGCGCTGTTAACAAACAAAGAGGTATTTGTGTAATTTTACCTATGTAACGGCTCTTTTGTGCTTTTTTTGCTATTTAATGAAGTTGCAACTCCTCCAAATCATTTTACAGTCTCACGCAACCCTAATTTTCAAGTAGTTGTCTCATATGCTAGCTGGAAAATTAGGGTTGTTTGAGGCTATGGAATGATGTGGAGGAGTTGCAACTTCATTAAATAGCAAAAAAAGCACAAAAGAGCCGTTACATAGGTAAAATTACACAAATACCTCTTTGTTTGTTAACAGCGCTAAGAATTATAGACGAGACTGTATAAATTGTATCGAGTTGTGAATTGTGTGATATTATATGTGGTGGTTTTAGAAGTGCCGTATTAAAGTGGTGTCTATCTTAGGCCCTGCTCCCGAGTTTTTTCGGGGGAGAAAGCAAATGTGCTTACACCTTCATCCCACTTTTAGAGTGAAAATATGCTATATTTGTATCCAGTTTCACTTGCTTTCCTCCTTTTAAAAAACTCGAAGCACAAACAGGAGTAAAAGTTCATTTTCACTTGCTTTCCTCCCTAATTATAACTCGGGAGCATGGCGTTAAAGTGCGCGCACAAAATGCACTTTTACTCTGTAATTTATCTACTGAGGATTCAGTTTGGGCAGCGCCCCTGTTTGCAACGCTTGATGCTTGTTTTTAATTCAGGGCCGTGCCTGAGATTTATTGTGCCCTGTGCAAAATGTAAAAAGTGTGCCCTAATACTGCCCTAATAGTCTAAAAATATAAGTACATGAAATAATAAAATTTGACACAAAACTGTAAAAATCATATCACAATTAAAGTGCATAAAATATTTTTTTCATATTACAAAAATTAACTGAAAATTGTTGAGAAATAAGACAAGTACATTGATAATATAAAATTATCTGAAAATTGTTCTTCTAGCATTTTTTGAAGCAAAATCACTAATAATATTTTTATAATCTACATTCTCTAGCAAACTATTTTCTATGGATAACAGTGCTAATCCATTCAATCTCTCCTGCGACATTGTTGACCTCAAGTATGATTTCAGTAACTTTAACTTAGAGAAGCTCCTTTCTGCAGATGCAACTGTGATCGGTATAGTCAGCAATATCCTGTATGCAATAAAAACATTTGGAAAACAATCAAATCTTTTTAAATAATTCAATATATCTATCACATGTGTTGTCTCCTTTGGTAGGATGGTTCTTAGTATTTTTAACTCCTGGAACAATTCTTCACAATCAACATCAGAGGCATCCTTGTGCTTTAAAATAAGTTCAAGATTGTTGCATGCCATTTTCAAATTATTTTCATTTAAAGAATTTAACTTTTTATAAGAAAAAAGAAATCCAAATTTTTTTTCATATGTAGTGAACTTCTCAAATCTTTTTTCTAATGATCCAATCGCTTGATCTACCAAATAAAGAAAATAATTAGTTCTAAAAGAATCTTCTGGTGACTGTGGATTTTCTGGACAAGTTGTTTCATCAAACTGTTTTTTTCTACGAATTACACGTTTAACCTGAAAGATGGGATCAATATTCATTTCTATAGCAATATCCTTAGCAATTTTCATGGCATCTATAAATCCAATCTCCCTGTATTCTTTAAAAAAAATTAATTAATCCTTGTATCTCATCAATAGCAACATCAATAAGCATATCACTAGATTGTAAATGTTTACTAATTAAATTCACTGCATGCAAAATCTCATACCATATAATCAAACTTACCAAAAATTCAAAATTTCCAATATGAAAACAAGCTAAAGCATTAGCCCTACACCGAACATCATTATCACCATCTGTTTCAGCTAATTCCAGTAAAGCTTCTCTTAATTCTATAGGTTGAAACCTAATTGCTTTCACAGCTTCCACATGACTTTCCCATCTCGTGGAAGACAATGGTTTAACACTAATTTTAACATGTTCTTTTAAAATTTTCCATCTCTTTGTGGAGTTTGAGAACAAGTTGTAGATACCTTGTATAATACCAAAAAAATCTTTTGCCTTTACACAAGAATTTGCAATATCACAGAGAGCCAAGTTTAAACTATGACAACCACAAGGAGTGTAAAAAGCCTTGGAATTTATATCAAGTAATCTCTTTTGAACACCTTGATGTTTACCCTTCATATTAGATCCATTATCATATCCCTGCCCTCTAATATCATCAATGTCAAGATCAAGAGTAACAAGTGCATTCTCTAGTACACCAAAAAGTCCAAGACCTGATGTGTCATCTACTTTTAAGAATTCTACAAAATATTCTTCTACTTGAATGGGATTGCTACATACATCAACACATCTTAATATAAGAGACATTTGTTCCTGATGACTTGCATCAGGAGTACAATCAAGTATCACAGAAAAATATTTTGCTTGTTTAATTTTTCTAATCATAACATTTTTTATTTCATTGGCCAAACAGACAATCAACTCATTTTGAATTTTATTACTAAGATAACGGTAATGAATTTCACTATGTTCTATACGACGCAAATGTTCTTTCATAATAGGATCCCATTTAGCAATCATCTCTATTAATCCTAAAATATCCATTATTATCATCAAAAGGTCGGTCTTTTGTACCACGAAAAGCCAATGTATTTTTAGCTAAGTATTCCACTACATAAATTATTCTCTGTAGTAGCTCCTTCCAATATTTTTTTTCTTTTTTTATGTGCTCCTGGACATCTTTGTCAATTGTTTTTTTTGTCTCTAGTCTATCACGTAAATCATTCCAAATACACATATTACTAACATGCTCAGCACTATTTTCATGTTCTTTAAGCCTAACAGGAGCATGTATCCAGTCATTAAATCCCTCATTTATCAATCTATTCTCTTTGTGTGAATGCTTTTTAAATAACTTGCAACAAAAACAGAAAATTCTATCAAGATCTTTTGAGTATACTAACCATGGTCTATCATGCTTTTCACCATTTGACATATAACGCGTATAATAATTAGAAGAGAAACATCTTGATAATTTATCTCTAGGGCCTTTAACTATAGAAAGATCTCTTTTGGGACCATTTAATATTAACAAATCTCTTGATTTTACATCAAGACTATCCCAAGTGATTGGATCATAAATATCTACACAAACATCAAATTTTTCCTCTTGATTTTTTTCCATAACAATCTCACCAAGTTGACTAATATCAGGTTGAGGGCCAACTTCTTGTTTTTCATCATCAACATTGTTCTCTTGAAAATAAATTAGTTACTAAAGATTGAATCATTATTTTAATGATATAATATTGCATATGGTCATCAAGAAAGAAAAAAAATAGTATAAATAGAATTTTAATGAAGTCATTGAAGTTAGCAGTTAAATTAGAATTTTATCTCGAGAGCAGGGTAACTCTTACAATTTTCAATGCCATTATTTTCAATGCAAGTATTTATTTCTATTAACATGATTATGATATTAGTTTTTTTTAGAATTTATATAACTTATTTAAAAAAATTTAAAAATTATTGAAGTGTATAACATTTTTTAATTTTTTTTTTCATTTACAACTTTTTAATCTTAAAAATAAAATTTACTTTTTTAGCTATTTTTTTCATTTTGACTATACATATATATAAACCTACATAAAAAAAATGTGCCTATAATATTTTATGGCCCTGTTCCGTCGAACACTCTGCACACCCTCAGGCCCGGCTCGGCTCTGGTTTTTATGAAACCCGAACCGTTTCATCCCCCTGTATATTGCAGAATTAATTTGCAGTGGCATTATATGTGATTTATCATTTTTTAATCGTTAGCCAAAAACACTTGTTGGAGGGCTATATTAAGCAAGGTGATATATATATTTGCTGACAGATTTGTAGACTGTTCATAGACTGTTATCTTCACAGATCAGTACCAAACTTCTGCATTTTTATCACTATCCATGGATCTAAATCATGTAAGTCTCTCTCTCTCTCTCTATATATATATATATGGGGCCGGTTACATGTACACAGTTGGATAGGGGAGGTAGGTGTACACCATCAGTGACTTGAAGTCACTGATGTTGTGCATTAAATGAAGTACATCAGTGACATGATCTACCGGATGTGGAGAGAAAATATTAAATAGATATATCAGTGACTTCAAGTCACTAATCAGTGACAGGAAGTCACTAACGTTCAGCGAAAAAGCTAAAATGACTGTACTGTCCCTCACACCTTCAGTGATATGAGATCACTGATGTTACCTTTAATATGCACCAGGACAAAATCTTTTAATGCAACATAAGTGACATCAAGTCACTGATAGAAAAGTTCTTAATTTACACCTGCCCACAACGTACCAACACCCCCCAACAACCTAGGACAAAATCTTTTAATTCAACATTAGTGAGATCAAGTCACTAATAGAAAAGTTCTTAATTTACACCTGCCAACAGCGTACCAACACCCCCCACTACCTAGGACAAAATCTTTTAATTCAACATCAGTGACATCAAGTCACTGATAAAAAAGTTCTTAATTTACATCTGCCAACAGCGTACCAACACCCCCCAACTACCTAGGACAAAATCATTTAATGCGACATCAGTGACATCAAGTCACTGATATAAAAATTCCAACTACCTACGGGAAAATATAATACATGATAGAACACTAGTTAGTAGTACAGGTCAAACCACAAGTTGACTGATAAAATCTCCATCCAAATAAAATTATTATTTAATGAAATTTTTTTCATATCATCAAAATATATAAATTTCCACATCCGTACGGTTGGATCATCCAGAAATATTTTTAAAAAATGTAAACAGTAATACATGATAGAACACTAGTTAGCAGTACAGGTCAAACCACCAGTTGACTGATAAAATCTCCATCCAAATAAAATTATTTTCATATCATCAAAATATATAAATCTCCACATCCGTACGGTTGGATCATCGAGAAATATTTTTTAAAAAATGTAAGCAGTAATACATGATAGAACACTAGTTAGTAGTACAGGTCAAACCACAAGTTGACTGATAATATCTCCATCCAAATAAAATTATTTTTTAATGAAATTTTTTTCATATCATCAAAATATATAAATCTCCACATCCGTACGGTTGGATCATCCAGAAATATTTTTTAAGAAATGTAAGCAGTAATACATGATAGAACACTAGTTAGCAGTACAAGTCAAACCACCAGTTGACTGATAAAATCTCCATCCAAATAAAATTATTTTTTAATGAAATTTTTTTCATATCATCAAAATATATAAATCTCCACATCCGTACGGTTGGATCATCCAGAAATATTTTTTAAAAAATGTAAGCAGTAATACATGATAGAACACTAGTTAGGAGTACAGGTCAAACCACAAGTTGACTGATAAAATCTCCATCCAAATAAAATTATTTTTTAATGAATTTTTTTTTCATATCATCAAAATATATAAATCTCCACATCCGTACGGTTGGATCATCCAGAAATATTTTTTAAGAAATGTAAGCAGTAATACATGATAGAACACTAGTTAGTAGTACAGGTCAAACCACCAGTTGACTGATAAAATCTTCATCCAAAAAAATTATTTTTTATTGAAATTTTTTTCATATCATCAAAATATATAAATCTCCACATCCGTACGGTTGGATCATCCAGAAATATTTTTAAAAAATATAAACAGTAATACATGATAGAACACTAGTTAGCAGTACAGGTCAAACCACCAGTTGACTGATAAAATCTCCATCCAAATAAAATTATTTTTTATTGAAATTTTTTTCATATCATCAAAATATATAAATCTCCACATCCGTACGGTTGGATCATCCAGAAATATTTTTTTAAAAATGTTAGCAGTAATACATGATAGAACACTAGTTAGGAGTACAGGTCAAAACACAAGTTGACTGATAAAATCTCCATCCAAATAAAATTATTTTTTAATGAAATTTTTTTCATATCATCAAAATATATAAATCTCCACATCCGTACGGTTGGATCATCCAGAAATATTTTTTAAGAAATGTAAGCAGTAATACATGATAGGACACTAGTTAGGAGTACAGGTCAAACCACTAGTTGACTGATTAAATCTTCATCCAAATAAATTTTTTTTTTTAATGAAATTTTTTTCATATCATCAAAATATATAAATCTCCACATCCGTACGGTTGGATCATCCAGAAATATTTTTTAAAAAATGTAAGCAGTAATACATGATAGAACACTAGTTAGGAGTACAGGTCAAACCACAAGTTGACTGATAAAATCTCCATCCAAACAAAATTATTTTTTAATGAATTTTTTTTCATATCATCAAAATATATAAATCTCCACATCCGTACGGTTGGATCATCCAGAAATATTTTTTAAGAAATGTAAGCAGTAAAAAATGATAGAACACTAGTTAGCAGTACAGGTCAAACCACTAGTTGACTGATAAAATCTTCATCCAAATAAAAAAAATTTTAATATTTTTTTTTCATATCATCAAAATATATAAATCTCCACATCCGTACGGTTGGATCATCCAGAAATATTTTTTAAAAAATGTAAGCAGTAATACATGATAGAACACTAGTTAGCAGTACAGGTCAAACCACCAGTTGACTGATAAAATCTCCATCCAAATAAAATTATTTTCATATCATCAAAATATATAAATCTCCACATCCGTACGGTTGGATCATCGAGAAATATTTTTTTAAAAATGTAAGCAGTAATACATGATAGAACACTAGTTAGTAGTACAGGTCAAACCACTAGTTGACTGATAAAATCTTCATCCAAATAAAATTATTTTTTAATGAAATCTTTTTCATATCATCAAAATATATAAATCTCCACATCCGTACGGTTGGATCATCCGAGAATATTTTTTAAAAAATGTAAGCAGTAATACATGATAGAACACTAGTTAGTAGTACAGGTCAAACCACTAGTTGACTGATAAAATCTTCATCCAAATAAAATTATTTTTTAATGAATTTTTTTTCATATCATCAAAATATATAAATCTCCACATACGTACGGTTGGATCATCCAGAAATATTTTTTAAGAAATGTAAGCAGTAATACATGATAGAACACTAGTTAGCAGTAGAGGTCAAACCACTAGTTGACTGATAAAATCTTCATCCAAATAATTTTTTTTTTTAATGAAATTTTTTTCATATCATCAAAATATATAAATCTCCACATCCGTACGGTTGGATCATCCAGAAATATTTTTTAAAAAATGTAAGCAGTAATACATGATAGAACACTAGTTAGTAGTACAGGTCAAACCACAAGTTGACTGATAAAATCTCCATCCAAATAAAATTATTTTTTAATGAATTTTTTTTCATATCATCAAAATATATAAATCTCCACATCCGTACGGTTGGATCATCCAGAAATATTTTTTAAAAAATGTAAGCTGTAATACATGATAGAACACTAGTTAGGAGTACAGGTCAAACCACAAGTTGACTGATAAAATCTCCATCCAAATAAAATTATTTTTTAATGAAATTTTTTTCATATCATCAAAATATATAAATCTCCACATCCGTACGGTTGGATCATCCAGAAATATTTTTTAAAAAATGTAAGCAGTAATACATGATAGAACACTAGTTAGCAGTACAGGTCAAACCACTAGTTGACTGATAAAATCTTCATCCAAATAAAATTATTTTTTAATGAAATCTTTTTCATATCATCATAATATATAAATCTCCACATCCGTACGGTTGGATCATCCGAGAATATTTTTTAAAAAATGTAAGCAGTAATACATGATAGAACACTAGTTAGTAGTACAGGTCAAACCACAAGTTGACTGATAATATCTCCATCCAAATAAAATTATTTTTTAATGAATTTTTTTTCATATCATCAAAATATATAAATCTCCACATCCGTACGGTTGGATCATCCAGAAATATTTTTAAAAAATATAAACAGTAATACATGATAGAACACTAGTTAGCAGTACAGGTCAAACCACTAGTTGACTGATAAAATCTCCATCCAAATAAAATTATTTTTTATTGAAATTTTTTTCATATCATCAAAATATATAAATCTCCACATCCGTACGGTTGGATCATCCAGAAATATTTTATTAAAAATGTTAGCAGTAATACATGATAGAACACTAGTTAGGAGTACAGGTCAAAACACAAGTTGACTGATAAAATCTCCATCCAAATAAAATTATTTTTTAATGAAATTTTTTTCATATCATCAAAATATATAAATCTCCACATCCGTACGTTTGGATCATCCAGAAATATTTTTTAAGAAATGTAAGCAGTAATACATGATAGGACACTAGTTAGGAGTACAGGTCAAACCACTAGTTGACTGATTAAATCTTCATCCAAATAAATTTTTTTTTTTAATGAAATTTTTTTCATATCATCAAAATATATAAATCTCCACATCCGTACGGTTGGATCATCCAGAAATATCTTTTAAAAAATGTAAGCAGTAATACATGATAGAACACTAGTTAGGAGTACAGGTCAAACCACAAGTTGACTGATAAAATCTCCATCCAAACAAAATTATTTTTTAATGAATTTTTTTTCATATCATCAAAATATATAAATCTCCACATCCGTACGGTTGGATCATCCAGAAATATTTTTTAAGAAATGTAAGCAGTAAAAAATGATAGAACACTAGTTAGCAGTACAGGTCAAACCACTAGTTGACTGATAAAATATTCATCCAAATAAAAAAAATTTTAATATTTTTTTTTCATATCATCAAAATATATAAATCTCCACATCCGTACGGTTGGATCATCCAGAAATATTTTTTAAAAAATGTAAGCAGTAATACATGATAGAACACTAGTTAGCAGTACAGGTCAAACCACCAGTTGACTGATAAAATCTCCATCCAAATAAAATTATTTTCATATCATCAAAATATATAAATCTCCACATCCGTACGGTTGGATCATCGAGAAATATTTTTTAAAAAATGTAAGCAGTAATACATGATAGAACACTAGTTAGTAGTACAGGTCAAACCACTAGTTGACTGATAAAATCTTCATCCAAATAAAATTATTTTTTAATGAAATCTTTTTATATCATCAAAATATATAAATCTCCACATCCGTACGGTTGGATCATCCGAGAATATTTTTTAAAAAATGTAAGCAGTAATACATGATAGAACACTAGTTAGTAGTACAGGTCAAACCACTAGTTGACTGATAAAATCTTCATCCAAATAAAATTATTTTTTAATGAATTTTTTTTCATATCATCAAAATATATAAATCTCCACATACGTACGGTTGGATCATCCAGAAATATTTTTTAAGAAATGTAAGCAGTAATACATCATAGAACACTAGTTAGTAGCAGAGGTCAAACCACTAGTTGACTGATAAAATCTTCATCCAAATAATTTTTTTTTTTAATGAAATTTTTTTCATATCATCAAAATATATAAATCTCCACATCCGTACGGTTGGATCATCCAGAAATATTTTTTAAAAAATGTAAGCAGTAATACATGATAGAACACTAGTTAGTAGTACAGGTCAAACCACAAGTTGACTGATAAAATCTCCATCCAAATAAAATTATTTTTTAATGAATTTTTTTTCATATCATCAAAATATATAAATCTCCACATCCGTACGGTTGGATCATCCAGAAATATTTTTTAAGAAATGTAAGCAGCAATACATGATAGAACACTAGTTAGCAGTACAGGTCAAACCACTAGTTGACTGATAAAATCTTCATCCAAATAAAATTATTTTTTAATGAAATTTTTTTCATATCATCATAATATATAAATCTCCACATCCGTACGGTTGGATCATCCAGAAATATTTTTTAAAAAATGTAAGCAGTAATACATGATAGAACACTAGTTAGCAGTACAGGTCAAACCACCAGTTGACTGATAAAATCTCCATCCAAATAAAATTATTTTCATATCATCAAAATATATAAATCTCCACATCCGTACGGTTGGATCATCGAGAAATATTTTTTAAAAAATGTAAGCAGTAATACATGATAGAACACTAGTTAGTAGTACAGGTCAAACCACTAGTTGACTGATAAAATCTTCATCCAAATAAAATTATTTTTTAATGAAATCTTTTTCATATCATCAAAATATATAAATCTCCACATCCGTACGGTTGGATCATCCGAGAATATTTTTTAAAAAATGTAAGCAGTAATACATGATAGAACACTAGTTAGTAGTACAGGTCAAACCACTAGTTGACTGATAAAATCTTCATCCAAATAAAATTATTTTTTAATGAAATTTTTTTCATATCATCAAAATATATAAATCTCCACATCCGTACGGTTGGATCATCCAGAAATATTTTTTAAAAAATGTAAGCAGTAATACATGATAGAACACTAGTTAGTAGTACAGGTCAAACCACAAGTTGACTGATAATATCTCCATCCAAATAAAATTATTTTTTAATGAATTTTTTTTCATATCATCAAAATATATAAATCTCCACATCCGTACGGTTGGATCATCCAGAAATATTTTTTAAAAAATGTAAGCAGTAATACATGATAGAACACTAGTTAGTAGTACAGGTCAAACCACAAGTTGACTGATAATATCTCCATCCAAATAAAATTATTTTTTAATGAAATTTTTTTCATATCATCAAAATATATAAATCTCCACATCCGTACGGTTGGATCATCCAGAAATATTTTTTAAGAAATGTAAGCAGCAATACATGATAGAACACTAGTTAGCAGTACAGGTCAAACCACTAGTTGACTGATAAAATCTTCATCCAAATAAAATTATTTTTTAATGAAATTTTTTTCATATCATCATAATATATAAATCTCCACATCCGTACGGTTGGATCATTCAGAAATATTTTTTAAAAAATGTAAGCAGTAATACATGATAGAACACTAGTTAGGAGTACAGGTCAAACCACAAGTTGACTGATAAAATCTCCATCCAAATAAAATTATTTTTTAATGAAATTTTTTTCATATCATCAGAATATATAAATCTCCACATCCGTACGGTTGGATCATCCAGAAATATTTTTTAAAAAATGTAAGCAGTAATAAATGATAGAACACTAGTTAGCAGTACAGGTCAAACCATTAGTTGACTGATAAAATCTTCATCCAAATAAAAAAAATTTTAATATTTTCTTTTTCATATCATCAAAATATATAAATCTCCACATCCGTACGGTTGGATCATCCAGAAATATTTTTTAAAAAATGTAAGCAGTAATACATGATAAAACACTAGTTAGCAGTACAGGTCAAACCACTAGTTGACTGATAAAATCTGCATCCAAATAAAATTATTTTTTAATGAAATCTTTTTCATATCATCATAATATATAAATCTCCACATCCGTACGGTTGGAACATGATAGAACACTAGTTAGTAGTACAGGTCAAACCACAAGTTGACTGATAATATCTCCATCCAAATAAAATTATTTTTTAATGAATTTTTTTTCATATCATCAAAATATATAAATCTCCACATCCGTACGGTTGGATCATCCAGAAATATTTTTTAAGAAATGTAAGCAGTAATACATGATAGAACACTAGTTAGAAGTACAGGTCAAACCACTAGTTGACTGATAAAATCTTCATCCAAATAATTATTTTTTTTAATGAAATTTTTTTCATATCATCAAAATATATAAATCTCCAAATCCGTACGGTTGGATCATCCAGAAATATTTTTTAAAAAATGTAAGCAGTAATACATGATAGAACACTAGTTAGCAGTACAGGTCAAACCACTAGTTAACTGATAAAATCTTCATCCAAATAAAATTATTTTTTAATGAATTTTTTTTCATATCATCATAATATATAAATCTCCACATCCGTACGGTTGGATCATCCAGAAATATTTTTTAAAAACGTAAGCAGTAATACATGATAGAACACTAGTTAGTAGTACAGGTCAAACCACAAGTTGACTGATAATATCTCCATCCAAATAAAATTATTTTTTAATGAAATTTTTTTCATATCATCAAAATATATAAATCTCCACATCCGTACGGTTGGATCATCCGAGAATATTTTTTAAAAAATGTAAGCAGTAATAAATGATAGAACACTAGTTAGCAGTACAGGTCAAACCACTAGTTGACTGATAAAATCTTCATCCAAATAAAAAAAATTTTAATATTTTTTTTTCATATCATCAAAATATATAAATCTCCACATCCGTACGGTTGGATCATCCAGAAATATTTTTTAAAAAATGTAAGCAGTAATACATGATAGAACACTAGTTAGGAGTACAGGTCAAACCACAAGTTGACTGATAAAATCTCCATCCAAATAAAATTATTTTTTAATGAAATTTTTTTCATATCATCAAAATATATAAATCTCCACATCCGTACGGTTGGATCATCCAGAAATATTTTTTTAAATATGTAAGCAGTAATAAATGATAGAACACTAGTTAGCAGTACAGGTCAAACCACTAGTTGACAGATAAAATCTTCATCCAAATAAAAAAAATTTTAATATTTTTTTTTTCATATCATCAAAATATATAAATCTCCACATCCGTATGGTTGGATCATCCAGAAATATTTTTTAAAAAATGTAAGCAGTAATACATGATAGAACACTAGTTAGCAGTACAGGTCAAACCACTAGTTGACTGATAAAATCTTCATCTAAATAAAATTATTTTTTAATGAAATCTTTTTCATATCATCATAATATATAAATCTCCACATCCGTACGGTTGGAACATGATAGAATACTAGTTAGTAGTACAGGTCAAACCACAAGTTGACTGATAATATCTCCATCCAAATAAAATTATTTTTTAATGAATTTTTTTTTCATATCATCAAAATATATAAATCTCCACATCCGTACGGTTGGATCATCCAGAAATATTTTTTAAGAAATGTAAGCAGTAATACATGATAGAACACTAGTTAGAAGTACAGGTCAAACCACTAGTTGACTGATAAAATCTTCATCCAAATAATTATTTTTTTTTAATGAAATTTTTTTCATATCATCAAAATATATAAATCTCCACATCCGTACGGTTGGATCATCCAGAAATATTTTTTAAAAAATGTAAGCAGTAATACATGATAGAACACTAGTTAGCAGTACAGGTCAAACCACTAGTTAACTGATAAAATCTTCATCTAAATAAAATTATTTTTTAATGAATTTTTTTTCATATCATCATAATATATAAATCTCCACATCCGTACGGTTGGATCATCCAGAAATATTTTTTAAAAATGTAAGCAGTAATACATGATAGAACACTAGTTAGTAGTACAGGTCAAACCACAAGTTGACTGATAATATCTCCATCCAAATAAAATTATTTTTTAATGAATTTTTTTTTCATATCATCAAAATATATAAATCTCCACATCCGTACGGTTGGATCATCCAGAAATATTTTTTAAAAATGTAAGCAGTAATACATGATAGAACACTAGTTAGTAGTACAGGTCAAACCACAAGTTGACTGATAATATCTCCATCCGAATAAAATTATTTTTTAATGAATTTTTTTTTCATATCATCAAAATATATAAATCTCCACATCCGTACGGTTGGATCATCCGAGAATCTTTTTTAAAAAATGTAAGCAGTAATAAATGATAGAACACTAGTTAGCAGTACAGGTCAAACCACTAGTTGACTGATAAAATCTTCATCCAAATAAAAAAAATTTTAATATTTTTTTTTTCATATCATCAAAATATATAAATCTCCACATCCGTACGGTTGGATCATCCAGCAATATTTTTTAAAAAATGTAAGCAGTAATCCATGATAGAACACTAGTTAGCAGTACAGGTCAAACCACTAGTTGACTGATAAAATTTTCATCCAAATAAAATTATTTTTTAATGAAATCTTTTTCATATCATCATAATATATAAATCTCCACATCCGTACGGTTGGATCATCCGAGAATATTTTTTAAAAAATGTAAGCAGTAATACATGATAGAACACTAGTTAGTAGTACAGGTCAAACCACAAGTTGACTGATAATATCTCCATCCAAATAAAATTATTTTTTAATGAATTTTTTTTCATATCATCAAAATATATAAATCTCCACATCCGTACGGTTGGATCATCCAGAAATATTTTTTAAGAAATGTAAGCAGTAATACATGATAGAACACTAGTTAGAAGTACAGGTCAAACCACTAGTTGACTGATAAAATCTTCATCCAAATAATTATTTCTTTTTAATGAAATTTTTTTCATATCATCAAAATATATAAATCTCCACATCCGTACGGTTGGATCATCCAGAAATATTTTTTAAAAAATGTAAGCAGTAATACATGATAGAACACTAGTTAGCAGTACAGGTCAAACCACTAGTTAACTGATAAAATCTTCATCCAAATAAAATTATTTTTTAATGAATTTTTTATCATATCATCATAATATATAAATCTCCACATCCGTACGGTTGGATCATCCAGAAATATTTTTTGAAAAATGTAAGCAGTAATACATGATAGAACACTAGTTAGTAGTACAGGTCAAACCACAAGTTGACTGATAATATCTCCATCCAAATAAAATTATTTTTTAATGAAATTTTTTTCATATCATCAAAATATATAAATCTCCACATCCGTACGGTTGGATCATCCAGAAATATTTTTTAAGAAATGTAAGCAGCAATACATGATAGAACACTAGTTAGCAGTACAGGTCAAACCACTAGTTGACCGATAAAATCTTCATCCAAATAAAATTATTTTTTAATGAAATTTTTTTCATATCATCATAATATATAAATCTCCACATCCGTACGGTTGGATCATCCAGAAATATTTTTTAAAAAATGTAAGCAGTAATACATGATAGAACACTAGTTAGGAGTACAGGTCAAACCACAAGTTGACTGATAAAATCTCCATCCAAATAAAATTATTTTTTAATGAAATTTTTTTCATATCATCAAAATATATAAATCTCCACATCCGTACGGTTGGATCATCCAGAAATATTTTTTAAAAAATGTAAGCAGTAATAAATGATAGAACACTAGTTAGCAGTACAGGTCAAACCACTAGTTGACTGAAAAAATCTTCATCCAAATAAAAAAAAATTTTAATATTTTTTTTTCATATCATCAAAATATATAAATCTCCACATCCGTACGGTTGGATCATCCAGAAATATTTTTTAAAAAATGTAAGCAGTAATACATGATAGAACACTAGTTAGCAGTACAGGTCAAACCACTAGTTGACTGATAAAATCTTCATCCAAATAAAATTATTTTTTAATGAAATCTTTTTCATATCATCATAATATATAAATCTCCACATCCGTACGGTTGGATCATCCGAGAATATTTTTTAAAAAATGTAAGCAGTAATACATGATAGAACACTAGTTAGTAGTACAGGTCAAACCACAAGTTGACTGATAATATCTCCATCCAAATAAAATTATTTTTTAATGAATTTTTTTTCATATCATCAAAATATATAAATCTCCACATCCGTACGGTTGGATCATCCAGAAATATTTTTTAAGAAATGTAAGCAGTAATACATGATAGAACACTAGTTAGAAGTACAGGTCAAACCACTAGTTGACTGATAAAATCTTCATCCAAATAATTATTTTTTTTTAATGAAATTTTTTTCATATCATCAAAATATATAAATCTCCACATCCGTACGGTTGGATCATCCAGAAATATTTTTTAAAAAATGTAAGCAGTAATACATGATAGAACACTAGTTAGCAGTACAGGTCAAACCACTAGTTAACTGATAAAATCTTCATCCAAATAAAATTATTTTTTAATGAATTTTTTTTCATATCATCATAATATATAAATCTCCACATCCGTACGGTTGGATCATCCAGAAATATTTTTTAAAAAATGTAAGCAGTAATACATGATAGAACACTAGTTAGTAGTACAGGTCAAACCACAAGTTGACTGATAATATCTCCATCCAAATAAAATTATTTTTTAATGAAATTTTTTTCATATCATCAAAATATATAAATCTCCACATCCGTACGGTTGGATCATCCATAAATATTTTTTAAGAAATGTAAGCAGCAATACATGATAGAACACTAGTTAGCAGTACAGGTCAAACCACTAGTTGACTGATAAAATCTTCATCCAAATAAAATTATTTTTTAATGAAATTTTTTTCATATCATCATAATATATAAATCTCCACATTCGTACGGTTGGATCATCCAGAAATATTTTTTAAAAAATGTAAGCAGTAATACATGATAGAACACTAGTTAGGAGTACAGGTCAAACCACAAGTTGACTGATAATATCTCCATCCAAATAAAATTATTTTTTAATGAAATTTTTTTCATATCATCAAAATATATAAATCTCCACATCCGTACGGTTGGATCATCCAGAAATATTTTTTAAGAAATGTAAGCAGTAATACATGATAGAACACTAGTGAGCAGTACAGGTCAAACCACTAGTTGATTGATAAAATCTTCATCCAAATAAAAAAAATTTTAATATTTTTTTTTCATATCATCAAAATATATAAATCTCCACATCCGTACGGTTGGATCATCCAGAAATATTTTTTAAAAAAATGTAAGCAGTAATACATGATAGAACACTAGTTAGCAGTACAGGTCAAACCACTAGTTGACTGATAAAATCTTCATCCAAATAAAATTATTTTTTAATGAAATCTTTTTCATATCATCATAATATATAAATCTCCACATCCGTACGGTTGGATCATCCGAGAATATTTTTTAAAAAATGTAAGCAGTAATACATGATAGAACACTAGTTAGTAGTACAGGTCAAACCACAAGTTGACTGATAATATCTCCATCCAAATAAAATTATTTTTTAATGAATTTTTTTTCATATCATCAAAATATATAAATCTCCACATCCGTACGGTTGGATCATCCAGAAATATTTTTTAAGAAATGTAAGCAGTAATACATGATAGAACACTAGTTAGAAGTACAGGTCAAACCACTAGTTGACTGATAAAATCTTCATCCAAATAATTATTTTTTTTAATGAAATTTTTTTCATATCATCAAAATATATAAATCTCCACATCCGTACGGTTGGATCATCCAGCAATATTTTTTAAAAAATGTAAGCAGTAATCCATGATAGAACACTAGTTAGCACTACAGGTCAAACCACTAGTTGACTGATAAAATTTTCATCCAAATAAAATTATTTTTTAATGAAATCTTTTTCATATCATCATAATATATAAATCTCCACATCCGTACGGTTGGATCATCCGAGAATATTTTTTAAAAAATGTAAGCAGTAATACATGATAGAACACTAGTTAGTAGTACAGGTCAAACCACAAGTTGACTGATAATATCTCCATCCAAATAAAATTATTTTTTAATGAATTTTTTTTCATATCATCAAAATATATAAATCTCCACATCCGTACGGTTGGATCATCCAGAAATATTTTTTAAGAAATGTAAGCAGTAATACATGATAGAACACTAGTTAGAAGTACAGGTCAAACCACTAGTTGACTGATAAAATCTTCATCCAAATAATTATTTCTTTTTAATGAAATTTTTTTCATATCATCAAAATATATAAATCTCCACATCCGTACGGTTGGATCATCCAGAAATATTTTTTAAAAAATGTAAGCAGTAATACATGATAGAACACTAGTTAGCAGTACAGGTCAAACCACTAGTTAACTGATAAAATCTTCATCCAAATAAAATTATTTTTTAATGAATTTTTTATCATATCATCATAATATATAAATCTCCACATCCGTACGGTTGGATCATCCAGAAATATTTTTTGAAAAATGTAAGCAGTAATACATGATAGAACACTAGTTAGTAGTACAGGTCAAACCACAAGTTGACTGATAATATCTCCATCCAAATAAAATTATTTTTTAATGAAATTTTTTTCATATCATCAAAATATATAAATCTCCACATCCGTACGGTTGGATCATCCAGAAATATTTTTTAAGAAATGTAAGCAGCAATACATGATAGAACACTAGTTAGCAGTACAGGTCAAACCACTAGTTGACCGATAAAATCTTCATCCAAATAAAATTATTTTTTAATGAAATTTTTTTCATATCATCATAATATATAAATCTCCACATCCGTACGGTTGGATCATCCAGAAATATTTTTTAAAAAATGTAAGCAGTAATACATGATAGAACACTAGTTAGGAGTACAGGTCAAACCACAAGTTGACTGATAAAATCTCCATCCAAATAAAATTATTTTTTAATGAAATTTTTTTCATATCATCAAAATATATAAATCTCCACATCCGTACGGTTGGATCATCCAGAAATATTTTTTAAAAAATGTAAGCAGTAATAAATGATAGAACACTAGTTAGCAGTACAGGTCAAACCACTAGTTGACTGAAAAAATCTTCATCCAAATAAAAAAAAATTTTAATATTTTTTTTTTCATATCATCAAAATATATAAATCTCCACATCCGTACGGTTGGATCATCCAGAAATATTTTTTAAAAAATGTAAGCAGTAATACATGATAGAACACTAGTTAGCAGTACAGGTCAAACCACTAGTTGACTGATAAAATCTTCATCCAAATAAAATTATTTTTTAATGAAATCTTTTTCATATCATCATAATATATAAATCTCCACATCCGTACGGTTGGATCATCCGAGAATATTTTTTAAAAAATGTAAGCAGTAATACATGATAGAACACTAGTTAGTAGTACAGGTCAAACCACAAGTTGACTGATAATATCTCCATCCAAATAAAATTATTTTTTAATGAATTTTTTTTCATATCATCAAAATATATAAATCTCCACATCCGTACGGTTGGATCATCCAGAAATATTTTTTAAGAAATGTAAGCAGTAATACATGATAGAACACTAGTTAGAAGTACAGGTCAAACCACTAGTTGACTGATAAAATCTTCATCCAAATAATTATTTTTTTTTAATGAAATTTTTTTCATATCATCAAAATATATAAATCTCCACATCCGTACGGTTGGATCATCCAGAAATATTTTTTAAAAAATGTAAGCAGTAATACATGATAGAACACTAGTTAGCAGTACAGGTCAAACCACTAGTTAACTGATAAAATCTTCATCCAAATAAAATTATTTTTTAATGAATTTTTTTTCATATCATCATAATATATAAATCTCCACATCCGTACGGTTGGATCATCCAGAAATATTTTTTAAAAAATGTAAGCAGTAATACATGATAGAACACTAGTTAGTAGTACAGGTCAAACCACAAGTTGACTGATAATATCTCCATCCAAATAAAATTATTTTTTAATGAAATTTTTTTCATATCATCAAAATATATAAATCTCCACATGCGTACGGTTGGATCATCCATAAATATTTTTTAAGAAATGTAAGCAGCAATACATGATAGAACACTAGTTAGCAGTACAGGTCAAACCACTAGTTGACTGATAAAATCTTCATCCAAATAAAATTATTTTTTAATGAAATTTTTTTCATATCATCATAATATATAAATCTCCACATTCGTACGGTTGGATCATCCAGAAATATTTTTTAAAAAATGTAAGCAGTAATACATGATAGAACACTAGTTAGGAGTACAGGTCAAACCACAAGTTGACTGATAATATCTCCATCCAAATAAAATTATTTTTTAATGAAATTTTTTTCATATCATCAAAATATATAAATCTCCACATCCGTACGGTTGGATCATCCAGAAATATTTTTTAAGAAATGTAAGCAGTAATACATGATAGAACACTAGTGAGCAGTACAGGTCAAACCACTAGTTGATTGATAAAATCTTCATCCAAATAAAAAAAATTTTAATATTTTTTTTTCATATCATCAAAATATATAAATCTCCACATCCGTACGGTTGGATCATCCAGAAATATTTTTTAAAAAAATGTAAGCAGTAATACATGATAGAACACTAGTTAGCAGTACAGGTCAAACCACTAGTTGACTGATAAAATCTTCATCCAAATAAAATTATTTTTTAATGAAATCTTTTTCATATCATCATAATATATAAATCTCCACATCCGTACGGTTGGATCATCCGAGAATATTTTTTAAAAAATGTAAGCAGTAATACATGATAGAACACTAGTTAGTAGTACAGGTCAAACCACAAGTTGACTGATAATATCTCCATCCAAATAAAATTATTTTTTAATGAATTTTTTTTCATATCATCAAAATATATAAATCTCCACATCCGTACGGTTGGATCATCCAGAAATATTTTTTAAGAAATGTAAGCAGTAATACATGATAGAACACTAGTTAGAAGTACAGGTCAAACCACTAGTTGACTGATAAAATCTTCATCCAAATAATTATTTTTTTTAATGAAATTTTTTTCATATCATCAAAATATATAAATCTCCACATCCGTACGGTTGGATCATCCAGAAATATTTTTTAAAAAATGTAAGCAGTAATACATGATAGAACACTAGTTAGCAGTACAGGTCAAACCACTAGTTAACTGATAAAATCTTCATCCAAATAAAATTATTTTTTAATGAATTTTTTTTTCATATCATCATAATATATAAATCTCCACATCCGTACGGTTGGTTCATCCAGAAATATTTTTTAAAAAATGTAAGCAGTAATATATGATAGAACACTAGTTAGTAGTACAGGTCAAACCACAAGTTGACTGATAATATCTCCATCCAAATAAAATTATTTTTTAATGAAATTTTTTTCATATCATCAAAATATATAAATCTCCACATCCGTACGGTTGGATCATCCAGAAATATTTTTTAAGAAATGTAAGCAGCAATACATGATAGAACACTAGTTAGCAGTACAGGTCAAACCACTAGTTGACTGATAAAATCTTCATCCAAATAAAATTATTTTTTAATGAAATTTTTTTCATATCATCATAATATATAAATCTCCACATCCGTACGGTTGGATCATCCAGAAATATTTTTTAAAAAATGTAAGCAATAATACATGATAGAACACTAGTTAGGAGTACAGGTCAAACCACAAGTTGACTGATAATATCTCCATCCAAATAAAATTATTTTTTAATGAATTTTTTTTTTATATCATCAAAATATTTAAATCTCCACATCCGTACGGTTGGATCATCCAGAAATATTTTTTAAGAAATGTAAGCAGTAATACATGATAGAACACTAGTGAGCAGTACAGGTCAAACTACTAGTTGACTGATAAAATCTTCATCCAAATAAATTTTTTTTAATATATTTTTTTTCATATCATCAAAATATATAAATCTCCACATCCGTACGGTTGGATCATCCAGAAATATTTTTTAAAAAATGTAAGCAGTAATACATGATAGAACACTAGTTAGCAGTACAGGTCAAACCACTAGTTGACTGATAAAATCTTCATCCAAATAATTTTTTTTTTAATGAATTTTTTTTCATATCATCAAAATATATAAATCTCCACATCCGTACGGTTGGATCATCCAGAAATATTTAACTCAATGATGTTATATTTAACTTCAGAGATTTTAATTCAATGATAGTATTTATGTGTACACCATGAGGGACATTAACACTTGCATTATTAAAGTGTGCACCATTAGTGACTTTATATCACTGATGTTATTAATGCGGTAAGGGTATAGCAGGAAAAAGATTATTGATCGTACATCAGTGACTTTAAGTCACGGTATCAGTGACTTTAAGTCACTGATGTATGCTCCCTGCACCGTCGATCTCAGTCGACCAACGCTCACGATTTGTTGGCTGTAAATGTCCGCTGTACAATTGTGTACATTTAATTTCCCCCTATATATATATATATATATATATATATATATATATATATATGTATATGTATATGTATATATCAGTCTATGTTTGTATGTATGTATTCAATTTCATTAAGTTTGATGTTCTTCACCTGAATATGATCTAATTTGACCTAAATTACCCATGAAATTCATAATTTTATCCACCTTATTTGATTAGGATCTCAGCTGCTTATTCTGTATCCTGTTTAAGTCCTATTACGAATTCGATTTAAATGGTGAATGTGATCAGGCACTTTTGAACCTCGCGTAGTTTAGAACTTGGTTTTATTACACTTATATTTAGCTACCAATATCTTTGAGCTGGAAATTACAAGCTTATTACAAGCTTAAAGAGTTAAAGTCTTTGTTCCGCATTTGAACTATATGTGTAAGTCCTTAATATCCAGTAATGAGGAGAAAGATATTCGCTATTACGTTTAATGAGTGAAAAATATATTTAATTCTAATTTATTTAAACATTATTCGTAAGTGATTTATATTTATAAATAAATATAGAATAATTAATAATTGAACTCAATTTCGTGCTCTGCCAGCGCCCCCCCCCCCCCCCCCCCCCCCTTCTCTCCCTCTCTCGCATGCTCGCGCACACACACAAACACACAGAGTCTTTTAATACATTGGTACACAGGGTGCAGGGGAGAATTATGCACACCCGCAGATATGTTTCTTCCATGTGATCTTCAAGGTACACAGTTTGATATTAATTTTTCTAATATTCTTGTTTTCTGGGTAGCATAATTTGCTCTCTGACTTGAATTTATATATTTGGCAGGCTTCAGCTTTGGCATTTTACATACTGTCCGCTCTCTTTTTTGACAGTTTTGTCATAATTTTTGTGGTAACGGTTCTTCTGGCTGCACTAGATTTTTGGGTAGTCAAGAATGTCAGTGGACGGATTTTGGTTGGTTTAAGGTGGTGGAATGAAATAAATGACGAGGGTGAGAGCATCTGGAAATTTGAATGCCTTGACCAGGAGGTTGGTAATTGTCTTTCGTCTATAACACTGTTTACTGTATTATTGTGAGGCCATTCACCTAGTTGTTTTCCGGACTAATAATTCAAAATTCATAGAGACAAGTGCCTTTATCTGTTCTATAAGTCACAGAAAAGCTTAGTCAAATTGCAGGCCCTCAATCTTGTTCCTCTTTGTTGTTCTCCCTATATATTTTTTGGACCTAAAAACTGAGTATCCCCTCAGGGTTTTGTGTTAATATACATGCTGATACTCATGTATTTGACCTTTGCTATTGCTTTAGTCACTGTCTCGAATGAACAAGAAGGATTCATGGCTGTTCTGGTGGACTATTTACCTTACTGTAAGTTATTCTTCAATAAGCATCCTTTTGGGTTGATTTTATGTTCTGAAGCAGATAAAAGCATACAGATGTATCAAATATGGCACCCAAGTCACCAACATTATCAGTACATGTATCATGAAGCACTATTTTTTACGCACCTAAAGATAGGAGATAAAATATTTTTACGTGTGATACTGCTTATGTGTAGGCTACTATTAGTACTGTTTTGCACCCACAGGAGGAGCTTCTTGAAATGATTGTATCATTGTATATGAAGTCTTTCACAAATTTTGGATTATTTATTTTGCTAAGTAAGCTTCTGGTAATGACTTAATTGTAAGCTGAAAGAGGCCCTTCTCTTCCACAATCTTTGATTTGGGAATTGACCTTTAATTCTTTACATTTGACTTGCACCAAATTACCCTCTAAAGTTCTTTCTCTTTTGAGTGCAGGCGGCCTTGTGGCTTATCTTTGGAATATTCTCCCTCATAAGGTTTCAAGCTGATTATGTTCTTGTTGTAGGAGTTTGTTTGACACTAAGTGTTGCAAACATTGTTGGCTTTACTAAGTGTCGTAAAGGTGCGCATAATACCTTCATTACTGTTCTTTTCTTTGAATTTCTTGGTTCATGGCATGTGTATATAATTATTATGTATAGTTAGCCATTCTCCTTCATTTTCAAACCCGTCAGTTCATACTTAATACTATATGGAATTAACCAGGAGAATAAGAGTCACACACACACACACACACACACACACACACACACACACACATAGGCTATTGCTCAAAGAACACTCTTAAAAGAAGAACTAAGAAGAACACTTTTAAATTGAATATAGAATCTCATCTAAAACTTGAATCAAATTCTAATTTTAAGCTAATTAACCTTTTATTATGAATAATAATAGGTATCTAACATGTTTAACAATAAATATGGATTACAAATAACAAGATGCTATGTAAAATTAATCGTGCAAAATATATATACATATATGATTCTATTCAGGATTCTGTTCTATAATTCCTTTCTGGATTCTATAATATTTCATATTAATAATTGATGAGCTTGGATGGTAGATTTCATATATTAAGTCTAGTTGTTGTTTAACTATGTAATTATAATCTTAACAAATAATTTTTTATGAAAAATGAAGTTTTGTGATGGTGTTCTGTGTTGTTCTTTTTTTAAAGTGTTCTTTGTGGAGTGTAACCCTATACTCCCTCCGTCCCTTTTTACTTGTCCCTTTTGAAAAAATAACGCATCTTAAGAAAATGTTAGTTGGATATCTTGTTTTCATACATATCCCTAATAAATGTAATGAATTACTCCCTCCGTCCCTATTTATCTGTCCACTTTGTAAGTAAAAATTTGTCCCTATTTATCTGTCCATTTATACTTTCAAAACGAATTTAATGATAGTTTTTCAAATATATCTCCATAATTTCAATTTTCAAGACTTGACTTATTTAAAACTTGGTTGAATTCATGTTTTCAAGACATAAAGTAGGGGTATTCCACCATTTTCAAGATATTAATTAGAGGTATTTAATGAAAAAATTCATACAATCAATTATTCCTTGGTATGTGTTTTTTTTTCCAAAATGGACAGATAAAAAGGGACGGAGGGAGTAGATAGAATTGTGTATATATATATGCTAGTCAAACATTGGAAGTTGTTACTTTTTGAAAAAACATACAAAAAGTTGCTTTGAAAAGAGAAGTGGACAAGTAATTTGGGACAAATTTTTTTTTCAAAGTGGACATGTAAAAGGGGACGGAGGGAGTATTATATATTGACACTTCCTGACATACAGAAGCAATATTATTTCGTATCAACTAATGTTTTTTAATTTACTTGGTTTTCCAGTAAATTAGAAACAAAATATTAAGATACTGTTTCTGAATTTGGTATATTTTGTTCTTGACTACCTTAAAAGCCTGTGACTATGAGCCTTATGTCGAGTAGATGTACTATATAGCAAATACTACTTTGTATTTAGTTTCAGCTATAGTTCACACTTCACATGTTTCTAAATATGTGATTGAATACACAACATACTCCAAAATAAGTTCTATCAAAACTATTTGGCATGAACTATGGAGTGGGGCTAACTAATGACAATTTTCACATACATCATACATGTTATCAAAAAATGCCGCTAAGAAAATAGATGTATGGAAGAAGAACTGTATATTACATATCCAATATACGAAATTCCATATCGACACAGTTAAGTTTTTTACAATCTGAAATTTGACAACTCGGACAAAGAAATATTAGATCAACTCCTGAACTTCCCCAGAACCCTCTTAAATTTCACCATGGCCCTAAGACTATTTGTTTACAGGAACTATGCCCTTCAGATTTAAATTGCTGGAATTGCGGTCTGACTCCTGAGATATCTTAAATTAAATAAATGAGAAGCGTGAGATATAATGACAAAGGCTTCTATGTATATTATCACATACAAAACATTAAAATTTAAATGCAACGTTTGGTTGGTATTTGGGCCGAATTTTAGGTTTCTATCGATCATCTTATAATATGATTTCTATTAATAGGAAAACAATATATTTTAGTATACAAACTACTAATATAGGTCCAAGGTTAGAATTTCATCGACAACATATTAAAACTAAATATTTGTATTATTATTTCTAAAGATATATGGTTCATTCTTATTAAAAGAAGAATATATATTTAGACCCATGCTTACACGAGCTACACACTCACAGCTTTTAAAATATAGTAACTTTTTTTAAATGGATATATATATTTAGACCTGTACTTACACGAGCGACACACTCACAGCTTTTAGGATATAATATTTAGAGATTGTGATAGTGTTTTATAAAGGAAGCAACAGACTTTTAATTTTTTGCCAAGTGGAAGCAACTGTATATTGGAGATAAATTTGCACACTAGTAAATTAGTTTTGGATTCACCTTTTTGTATATTTAAGGTTTGAAGTATGCTGTTTTTGTTTTTCAGATGCTAAGAAGCAGATTCAGGCATTTGCCTCTCAAACGATTGCATCTCGATTCTCATCCACTTTGCAGTCTGCATTCACTATTATCTAAGTAACACAGAGAGATTGGAACAGGATCAGATGTGTAGGAACTTTACATGCCCAAGAAATGGCGAAGAGATATGTTGGATGATACTTCAGTTTATTGAGAGTACTTTTTGGAAGAAATTACCTTAAGCATTTAGTTATTGCTCAGGCAAGGGTACATTCTGTATGCATGAACCTAGCGAATACCCCCTCTTGATATATGACTTTGTATATGCTTAATACGAGAACCTAGGCACTTATACGTGGTTAGTAATGCTGAGAAACATGGAGTATTATCCAGTCTTCTGTTGCACTGTATTGTGTTTTTCTTCTCCTTGCATTTTCTTTGTGTTTTTGTAGTAGTGAGTGAAACAATTTATTTTGTTTAGTGTATGGATGATATATTTCAAACTCTAAATTACGAGGGGAAAAGAACCCGGAAGAACTTAATATCTTTGTGGTTATAAATTACATGGGTCCGGGTCCCTGACTGATGTAGCATATTACCGGTGGTTTTTTGGTTAAATAAATTAATCCTAGATTCTTGATGTGAATGCGGAGTTATTGTATTTTCGAGTGAAAAAATTACTCATTCTAGGTTTTCTCCTTCCGCTAACGTTGCGAATGCAGGGGACATACAGAATACATTTTGCTCCATTAAAAAACAAAAAAAATAAAATAAAATAATTTCTTATATAAAAAGACAACACATATTAAAGATGTAATTAACCGACAATTAGAACTTGGAAATATAGGTCTGAATAATCGACCATACTCTTTTAAAATTTATTAATGTAAAAAATTAACACCAACAAAAAACCAATAAAAAGTTTTCATAAGATACCTTAGTTTAAATCAGGGGATCTCTTATGTAAATGTTCCTAAGGTCATGCTACTTGCATAGTAAAATGTCCACAAAATCGTGTCTCCTGGGCCGCTTATGTTGTTTAACCATTCTCCTCTTTAGCCATCAATTATATAGATAATCTCTCTACTACATTTAAACTTTTTCATCCTCTTTATTATTCTCTGTGTTATGTTCTTTACTTATATTCATATTGTACATAAACATTTTACATGCATGCATGCACATAAAATTAGCTTTATCCAACTTGAAATTCAGAATTCAGTTGTTCTTTTTATCATTTTGTTATGAACACAGTTCATTTCTTGACCATGAAACCATTTTGTCGATTACTAATTTACCATCGGAAACCGGGTTTTTTCGGGTTATCATCTTCGAAATGGGGATGTTCTTTTTCAAAAAATGTGACAAGTTGTGATCGAACTCGCACATTTTGTGGTCACCAATCTGGAATTTTGGGTGCTCAATGTGTAGGGGAACATCTCCATAAGCCTTTTTGCAGGCAATATACAAGTTGGGGAAATTCCAGAACTTTTCTTGAAAAATGTTACGGTGGAATTTCAAGAAATGCTAATAGTTTTGGTGTTAAGGCATTGCCACATATTAGGAATAAATCGAGTAGAACAGAGACTGGTGTAAATGACAAGAATCCTGAGGGTGTTTATGTTCGAGGTGGAATAGATGTAAAGCCTTTGATAGATAAGATTGATGACGAGGAGAATGTATATACAGAAAGTAAGGATTATAAGGTACGAGAGAACGATGATGTAGATAATGATGGTTCGGTTAGTAGTCCTAATGAGGATAAGCCAGCTAGTGACCGTGTTGTGGCCAAAGAGACGGAGAAAGAGGCCTGGAAGGTGTTGGGCAATGCTATTGTAACTTACTGTGGGAGTCCTGTGGGAACAATGGCTGCGAACGATCCTACTGATACTCTACCATTGAATTATGATCAGGTCTTCATACGCGATTTTATTCCATCTGCACTTGCTTTTTTGCTCAAGGGGGAAAAAGAGATTGTGAAGAATTTTCTACTGCATAACTTGCAACTGCAGGTAATTAACTGTCTCTTTCATTTAATATGTGCTTATGTTTTAGTTTGGTTAGCTGATTTTTTTTAGTTGGTTTCATAGATTTTGCCATGTTCAAAATGGCTTAACTGCTTAACTGCTGAGAAGTATGCTTAATAAGTGATTTTGCCTAGTGATGTGATTCTGTTCATCTTTGAGATCTTGAGGACTCCTTTTTAATATGTTTTCCTTGTTTGAATGACAGAGTTGGGAGAAAACCGTGGACTGCTTCTGTCCAGGGGAGGGGTTAATGCCTGCTAGTTTTAAAGTTGTAACAACACCTCAAGACGGCAAGGAGGAAGAAAGATTAGACGCGGATTTTGGGGAGTCAGCGATTGGTCGTGTTGCACCTGTTGATTCAGGTATTTTATCAATGAGTTTAAATTACATTTCTAACGGGAAGAGAGAGGAAAAAGAAATAAAAATACAGGTGAAATATGAAGTGAATAATCTACTGCTGGCTTCACAGCACAAATTTGTGTACAAGGATTATTGTTCTGTAGGTTAATGATACATTTCTCGAGCAGAGCCTGTCTATAAGAAAACTAGTAACGAGGAGAGTGTAGTTGATGCCTAGCATCTAAATTACTATCTGCAAATAAACTTGTTTGTAGGTTTGTGGTGGATTATATTACTAAGAGCTTATGGGAAAATAACTGGCGACGTATCTTTACAAGAAAGAGTGGATGTTAAGACAGGCATAAAGCTAATTATGAACTTGTGCCTGGCCGATGGATTTGATATGTTTCCAACTTTGCTAGTAACTGATGGTTCCTGCATGATAGATCGACGGATGGGTATTCATGGTCACCCCTTAGAGATTCAAGTGAGTTACTGTTGTCATATATACTGGTTATGACTGTCATACAGTGTCCCAGATATACTGGTTATTTTTGCTGCCTGTGTAAACATCCTATAAGAGTTTTTGCATTATTTCTTATCTTATGCCTAGCCAAATTCGATTTTGCAGTCTTTATTCCACTCAGCTCTAAGGTGCTCTCGCGAAATGCTTTCCACAGATGAAGGATCCAAGAATTTGGTATCAGTCATCAGCAATAGACTGAGCGCGTTGTCATTTCACATCAGGGAATACTATTATGTAGATTTAAAGAAGATCAATGAGATATATCGATATAAGACTGAAGAATACTCGACAGATGCCAAAAACAAGTTCAATATCTACCCTGAGCAAATTCCTCAGTGGTTAGTGGACTGGATACCCGAGGAAGGCGGTTACTTAATTGGCAATCTACAGCCGGCTCATATGGATTTTAGATTCTTCGCATTGGGTAATCTCTGGTCTATTATATCGTCTCTTAGTACTCCAAGACAAAATCAATCTATTTTAAAGTTAATAGAAGCCAAATGGGATGATCTTGTTGGGAGTATGCCCCTCAAAATATGTTTCCCTGCTTTGGAATACGATGATTGGCGTATAATCACTGGTAGTGATCCTAAGAACACGTAAGTTTCTTCCAAAAAAAACTATCAGCTTTTTTAAAAGTGTACAATTGAAGACACATTTTCTCTGACTCTGCAGGCCTTGGTCATATCACAATGGGGGATCTTGGCCAACGCTTCTATGGCAGGTGATCAACGATCTCCCGTTTCTTTTTATTTGTCTATAGTCCATAAGACGAAGATAAATGACAGTGTTGTATTATCTGATTGAGGAGCTCCCGTTTCTTTTTATTTGTCTATAGTCCATAAAGTCGAAGATAAATGACAGTGTTGTATTATCTGATCAAGGAGCTCCCGTTTCTTTTTATTTATCTATAGTCCATAAAGACGAAGATAAATGACAATGTTGTCTTATCTGCAGTTCACATTGGCCTGCATTAAGATGGGAAGAACCGACCTAGCCTGGAAAGCGGTTAATTTGGCTGAGAAAAGGCTCCCAGCAGAAAATTGGCCAGAGTATTATGACACGCGAAATGGCAAGTTCATAGGAAAGCAGTCAAGACTGTATCAAACATGGACCGTTTCGGGGTATCTAACATCCAAATTGCTGCTGGAGAATCCAGACAAGGCCTCGCTATTGTTCTGGGAAGAAGACTATGATCTTCTTAACATATGTGTTTGCGCGCTTAGCAAATCTGGCAGGAAAAAATGCTCCCGCGATGCTGCCAAGTCTCACATTCTCGTTTAATCACAGTCCTCTGGTTTTTTCCATGATGAACTATTATCACATTGTACAGATTTTTGTAAATAATGTAGTTTTATTCTAGTGGTAAGATGGATTATTTCCATGTATATATATAGGATTAGTTTAGTAGCCTGTTTGTTTGTCACATACTATGAATTAGGCTTAATGACTTTTTTGCCCTCGAAGTATGGGTGGAAATTCCGATGCGGCCTCGAAGTTTAAAAACGTACATTTCGACCCTCAAAGTATCTTTGTCGTACCTTTTAGCCCTTTTTAAAAATACCGGTATAAATCGGGGGATAAACTTGACAATACATATTCGGGGTAAAGTTTGAGCGTACCTTTTAACCCTTAAAGTATGGATCTCGTTCTTTTTAACCCCTAAAGAATACATTAAAATACATTAGATGTTCCTTTTAACCCTTAATGTTTAATGCCCCTTTTAACCACTACAGGAAAAGCGGTCATTTTCGACCGTCCAATTCTGGTCGAAAATGACTAATTTCGACCGTATACGGTCGAAATTAGTCATTTTCGACCAGTACTGACGCGGTCGAAGTTAGCCTAGTCGAAATTAATTCCCGGTCGAAAATAACCGATCGAAATTAGCCGCTTTTCTTGTAGTGAACCTTCACGTGTGAAATGTCAACTGTCCACTCCGTTATATACCGATATATGCCATAAGGGTTAAAAGGTACGATAAAGATACTTTGAGGGTCGAAAGGTATGTTTTTAAACTTCAAGTCCGCATCGGAACTTCCACCCAAACTTCGAGGGCTAAAAGGTCATTAAGCTTATGAATTATAATAGTAGTAAGTTTTAAGTTAACCCAAACGAACTCTTAAATCTTTACGAAATCGAGTTTTCAGTTTCAGATATAGTACTACTTCACTGAATGTAACGATTAGGTGCATCATAGGTTACACATGAGTCACATTTTTGAGCTCAAGAACTGAGAATGGATGGTTGGTTCATAATTGTGTCATTGAGGGCATTTCGTAAGACAAATTTATTGCATGTGGAAGCACAGGAAATGTACAGGTTAGGTCATCAAATTTTGCTAATCTTTTTCAAAACGTCAAATATAATATATGAAAACAGAAAAACAGATGGAGTATATACATTGAGTGCTAGTACCAAACAATCGTTTGGACAGACAGTAATGTCATTTTCCGTAAGATCGGCACGCCATTAAATTTTTCATCCCACTTCTTATTTATTTCACACACCGTGTTGGTTAACCATTTATGAACTTCTCTTTAGCCATCATTCATATTGGTAGTAGTTGACTTTATTTATTTTGCTTCCCACCTAAAATCAGTAAATGTGTTTCAACAACATTTATACGCTGCATCTGTGTTTCAACAACATAAATCTGATCGAATCAATCCGATTGACTTTTATCGAACTTGATTTTTATAATATTGTAATGGGTTTGGTTTTTATTTTTGAAAAACGATTGAATTTGGTTGGGGTTTGATTTTTAGGCTAACCAAACTAAAACCCGACCCGATTATCTGAACCTGATTCAAATCCAAACTAAACGGACCCCCGACCAAACCCGAGACTATAAATTTATAGTATGCCATTATATAATATTCATATAATATTCAAAATTTGTTATTATCCCATGACAAGATGACAAGATATGTGTAACAAAAGAATAATTGTATTGTTATCTTTTCTCTATCACATATTTTTTTATTCCAGTCACGTAGAATAAATTAATTAAATGCTATATTTTTTTTATTTTTCTTTTACAAAATGAAATTTCTATATTTTGAATTTCAAATATGTGTTTTATTAAATGTTGTAATTTACATGTAATTTGAAAGTTAATCGGCCAAAAAGATATATACAAATATATCATACGATATAAATTTTAAACATTTATCTTATTATCGTAAAATAAGACATAATCTAGTATTAAATTATAATATTTTCATAAACAAAAAGTATCATAATTTTTTTTATTTAAATAAATAACATAAAATCTATAAAAATTTATATTAAAACATGATACTTTATTTTCTTTTGTGTAAGAAATAAACCTACATTTTGTTTTTAATAAGTTAAATTAATAAAAAAGTAATTATGAATGATTGTAATGCTAATTAAATCATGCCTATTTTAATATACTTGTAATAATTTTAGGATATGTTAATTTTTAACAAAAGACTTGTTTATACACCTGCATATTAATATATAATTTTTAAATATATATTTAGTATTTTTTATATAATTTTCGGTTTAAACCGAACCGAACCGAAAACTAGTGATTCGGGTTTGCGTTTTGAACTTCGGATTTCAGTTCGATTCGATTCGGTTCGGTTCAGTTCGTGTTTGGTTTTGAAATATTATTCAGTTCGGTTTCGTTTTTCGTCAAAACCGAATAATACCGATCGACTGGCATCTGCCCTCCCTACCATCTTTACCCATCTGTCTTGATTATTATTTTAATTTTACATGTGTATGTTAGGATAATTCATTATGATATTTTTATTAATTACATTTTTAAATAATTTTATCTTAGCGTATATAATGAATTCTGAAATATAAACTCGCGTTTCTTGTTCGCTGATACTATTTTAAATAACTTGTTATCCTGAAATCTCAAGCCTGTAGGTTTTGCAAATGAAAATAAAAAATTTTAGGTTATTTTATTATGATTGATTTTGTTATTGAGAAAATACCAGCGACGCAATTTGTTTCGGCACTAGTCTTTACACAAATTTAGGTTGCAAATAAACAAAGTCGAGTCAAGTTTAATATTTTTCTAAAATGAACGAGTTAAGCTGATATGAGTTTTCTAAGTAAAAGAAAAATGGAATCTGAGATTGGCTCGATCTAAACAAGTCGAACACGAGTTTGCTCACCAACAATTCAATTCGATTCGAACTCGAGTCAATTGTTCACAAATAGATCATATATAATTTCTATTTGAGCAATCTTAAAATATAATTTAAACTTTTTTAAGTTACAAACATTCACATCTTATTATATAAGTATCTTTTAATGTACTTGCATTGTATTCAACTATCTTTTGATCATGTACTCAAAGAATCATATTTGATTTATAAGTCAATTTTTATATTTCAAATCAATTTCTGACTTATAAATCATTTTTATTTTCAAGTCAGCATCTCTAATTTCAACTTAAATTATTAAGATATACTTAGTTTTAGAAATCATAAACTATTTCTAAAAAATTTTGAAGTTTGGATTCCAAATTTCATATTTGTGTCGTGAGAAAATGGCATGATTAATTAATCAATTTTTTAACTTTGACAAATTCAATAAAATTGATAAATTAAATAAAAGGTTAATGACCTTCTAGTTCTTGAAATTTTAGGGTGTATATTTATCCGCCTTCAATGTTTCAACATGTTAAGTTTATCATGACTTAGTGAGCTTAAGTTATGTTAAATATTAAATTTACCTTCCGTTTTGTTATTTTATTCTGATATGAGGGTTACTCGCTACATAATCAATAATTGTAGGGTTGAAATGGATGACTTGAAATATTGAGATCATATATAGAGGAATGATAATTGAGTCAAATCGGATCGGAATGATAATACATTGAAATTTATATTTTAAAATGTTTCGATAATTCATAATATTTACTAATTATATTATATACAAATTTTATCTGAGCCGAGTCGAGTTAGACGAGTACGAGCCGAACTCGAGCCGTATTTAAATGAAACGGGCCGAGTTTGAGCTTAAGAGCTAAAAATCTTGACTCAGGTTCGTTTATTACCCGCACGGATTTATCTGTGCGGTTCAAGATCGGGATTCTTTTAATAAACAAACAAAACCGAACCCATTTAAACGAGCCGAATTTTGTTAACGAACGGTCCAGTTCATTTGCTGCCTACATAAATTGGTATTCAATTGATATTTGTCATTTTGTTTAATCATCAAATAATTAACATTTCAAAAGCTAATACCATGGAAATAGTATAATTTGGAAACCAATATGACACTCAAACTGCTGCTTCAAACCAGCAACCATGACATACATAACTCTAACATGACATAAATCACATGCATCTTCTTGAAGCAAACAAGCTACATAAAACATGTCTCCCATGCAACAACCGAAAGAAAATACAATCTTACTAATCAGACCTCCTTAACTTGAACTTCTTTTGCACCATTGGCAGCCACATTCCCCCCCTTGCCATTCTTGACATCTTCAGCCTCTTCCTCAACCTCGAAAGCCGAGGCCGCAAAGGTCCTGAACAGCCCTGCAGGAGTCCTAAACGTGATCTTCCCAGAATCATCCACACAAATATCACTCACACTCACCCACATCAGCAGCTCCTTAGTCTTGACGCCACTCAGCTTCTTGATCTTGCCCTTTTCCACAACTGCAGTCACTTCAGGCGCATAAGCCACAACTTTGCCCACTTTCTCAAACTTGTGCTCACTCTTTTTCTTCTGCTTGAGCCACACAAAGCCAGTCTCTTTGACATACCCGCATTCTTCGAGGTCTTTCAAAGGGAGGAGGCCATTTGGTAAGCCTACTTCTGAGAGCAACAACTGGGTCTTCACTTTGCAAATCTCGTTGCCATAGTGAATCTCTGAGGCGCTGCTTCTTATTTCTTCTGTGACTTGAGACATTTTTTCACTGTTTGGTGGTTCTCTCTGTTTTTTATCCCGGGATAAGAAAAGTGTGGTGATTGGGGTAAATTCTGGAGGGGTTAATTTATAGCGGACTGGCCATGCATCTGTCCTTAGACATGTGTATAATTACCAAGATGCCATTGCCATAAGGCAATTATTATCAGTATTATGTACTGGATGTCTCTAAATGTCGCTTTATTATGATATGAAGGGAGTAATGAAGGCTGGTAGACTGTAGTTGTGGTATTACCACAGTAGCAGAGTAGCTTGACAGTAAATTATTACGCAATACGTAACACTCAATAATCAAATAAGCACAAATAATTGAGTCCAGAATAGTGAACATAGTAATGTTTGTGCAATACTAAAATTTGACTGGAATTTATTAATATTTTATCAATTGATAAAATAAAAAAAATATATTAACAGAAATAGTTTTTAATCTACTTTAAGATGTAGTTTTCAGTTTTTTTAAATAATGAGTGAGTGACTTATAATTTTTGGTCAAAACTTAGAGGCTGTTTGGGTGAGCTTAAAATAAGTGCTTCTTGCTTAAAATAAAAAAATGAAGTAGAAGCTAGAAGTTAGTTAAGACTTATAGATGATTAAAATGTTTGGGAAAAAAGCAGAAGTCATGAAACAAAAGCTAGGAATCGTAGCTTTTTATAAGTGCTTCTCGACTTTTTACACAAACGGTACGAAATAAGTGCTTCTAACTTAAAAGTCCAGAAACGGGGCTTAAAAGCCCGGCCAAACAGTCACTTAGTCATTTTGACCAACAAAAATAGAAATGTGACAACTAAAATGAACCGTAGGAAGCATTTATGAAGATTGTATCGGATACGGAAGCATACCTGTATTCATTACAGTACCCCAAATTTTGATTGTTGATCAGACGTCGGCAACTAGTTTTAGAGAAAATTTTAAAATAATTTTAGGATATCTAATATGTTTGGTTAGAGTAATAAGGTGTTTGTGTCTTCCTCGACCGAGCACATTTCAGGGTTTTTGAGGAGACTTCTCCTCAAGGGGAAAGAATCGGGGCCGTGTCGGAGGGTGTGCGGGCTGTTCGACGGAACAACGTCTATATTTTCTAGGGGCACAAGTATATGTATGTATTGTTTGAATTGAAAAAAATATTATCTTAGCCAAATTAAAAAAAATTATATTAGTTTTAATGATAAAGTAATTTATAATTTTTTTAAAATAAAATTAATAAGAAAAATATGTAATAAGAATATTAATCTATTTGATTAGCAATTTAGACTACTGATTTTAATAATTAAATACAATGGTCAATACTAATTTTCGTTTAGACAACTTGTACATTATATTATTTTTAATAATTTAATTTTTGGATATCTAATTTATTTTAAATTAGGTTTTTATTTAATGTTTATATATTCAATGAAAAAGTTAAATTAGAATTAATCAATTAATCAGTTAGTTAAAGTTTTACATCAAAATTTAATATATTTTACATTTAAATTAGTTTTTTTATGATTATTTTTTTATATATAATTATTATAGCTTACTATTTTTGTACTTGTTTTTACGGTTTTTTAATTTTTTATAATTATGTTAAAATAATAAAAAAATGATTATTGTTATTATTTTATATAATACTATTATCTTTTTGTTGTTGGGGCACATATTTTAATTTTGCACAGGGCATCTGGAATCTCAGGCACAGCCCTGGAAAGAATCACTAATATATACACTTGATATATGCAGAATATAATCCTTCACTACAACGCTCTATTAAATCTCTCATTATAATTATGGGGTGATAGTAGTCCAGTGATAAAGCTATATTTCAGTCGTGACCAAGATCTTGGATTCGATTCTCACATAGATCTCTCATTATAATTATGATCGGACCTTATTAATGGATATATACTCATTCATTTACCCAATAATTAAAAATTAATTGAGTTCTTTATTTTAATCACATAATTTATTCCAATAAAACAAGTAACTAATATATATAGTTGTATGTAGCCCACGTATATTGTTATCGTAATAATAATAATAATAATAATAATAATAATAATAATAATAATAATAATAATAATAATAATAATAATAATAATAATAATAATAATAATAATAATAATAATAATAATAATAATAATAATAATAATAATAATAATAATAATAATAATAATATATTATTATTATTATTATTATTATTATTATTATTATTATTATTATTATTATTATTATTATTATTATTATTATTATTATTATTATTATTATTATTATTATTATTATTATTATAACAATCTCCCACTTGGACTGTATATGAATCCAAAATCAATTTTTCAAATATTTAAAAGAGTTCTTAACAATCTATCGTAGTTATTACAACCTTATGCTACTCATCATTCTTTAATTTTCACCGAACACAAATACACAATCATGTTTTTCAACTATATTAGTACGAGATTATGGCGGCATTCGTCATGATCATAAAATGACTAAACCTTCCATGATTATCATAATACATATTTAACGGCATGAATCAATTCATACGAGTGACATGAAATCATAATCACAATGTAATCTATCTTCAACTAGTCCAAATTCAATCTCTAATGAGACTAATTTCAATTTTTTGAACATAATATCAAATTAATAATAATAATATTTAAATAAATTCAGAGTGATGCTTAATAAATATATTTTCATCACTGCAGACCATAAACATCTCAAGATTTATAACATAAATCATGAACAAGGTGATACCCATATGACCAGTATACTAGTAAAAAATCTTCGGTGTTAAACTTATAGTGAGCGGATCTCCTATCATGGAGTTAGTCCCAATATTTTCTATGAAAAATTATTTATTTTGTACATTTTCTTTAAGAACTAAAAACTTAATATCAATATGTTTTGTCTCTGTAGTGCTTTCATTGTTGTTTGAATACTACACAGCCAAATTATTATCACAAAATATTTTCAATAGATTTTCACCTCTATTAATAATTAGCAAGTCAATGATGAAATTTTACAGCCACAATGCGTAATTGGATGCCTCAAAACATGTTATATACTCACAGTCATGGTGAATGAAGCTATGAGCCTTTGTTTTGCAAACCTCGATGAAATGGCACCACGAGGAAGTAAATAAGCAGAACCCCAAGTAAACCTTTTTGTTTTTCTTGTTTTCTTGCAATCACAAAGACCCTCTGACCTTGTTAAGTTGGTCAGCATTTAAAACAAAAGTCATTTTATCAGAGTGTGTACCGACATATACTTTTTATCAGAATTTACACATGGAGAATCAATCTTAACTTCTCTCATTTTCTAAAGTCTAATCTCTATAACTAACATGTATGTCCTTAAAAATAATCTCAACTCCCTAATATTATCATCATCAAAAGCAAGAGTGGAATGAGATAATTTGATATCATAAGCTTCTGAACTTGATTCAATATTTGTCATCAAGACATAGTTCACTTCCTTATCAAAGTTTGAAGTGTCAATTCAATCTTTCTTCTTCGTGATGAGTAGTTGACCTTTGTCAGACTTATCTTTTTTTATACTCAGGTGCAAAGTTTCCTTTCTCACCACAATTGTAGCATTTGATTGTGGACTTCTCCTTCTTGCCGGATCTACCTTCTCCTACTCATCTTTTCTGAAACTCTTCCTTTTAGAGTCTGAATCTTTTCTTTAGAACTTCTGGCCTTCTTGAAATTCTTATAAGCCATCTTATTAAAGTTTTTCACCATTAACGCTTCAAATTGCATCACTATTTCATCATCACAACCATCTCATCTGAATTGTGGAATTATCAGAGTTTAGGTTATCATCTGAGTTTGATGATTCACTATCAAATTTTTTGATTAGAGCCTTTCTCTTGGAATGACTCTTCTTCATAGCAACTTATTTGGGTTCCTTCTCTTCAACCTTCAAAGCAATTAAATTGGACTTGCCATCATGTCTTTTTTTCCTTTTACTCCATCTCAAGCTCGTGAGTTTTAAGAATTTCATAAATTTCATCAAGAGACTTGTCGTCCAGTTGATAATTGTCTCTGATAGTGATGGCTTTAAGCTCCCGCTTCGCAGCCAATGCTATCAGGAACTTCAGGTTTGATCCTCTAGATTATATTTCTTGCCAACTATTTATAGATCATTTAGTAACTTCAAGAATCTGTCATATAGATCTGTCAATGACTCATCAGATCTTGAGTTAACATTTTCATACTCTTGTGTGAGTATAATCTTCCTGTTTTTTTATTGTCTTGGTGCCTCGGCATCTCACTTCCAGAGCATCCCGAATTGCTTTGGCAAATCTACAAGATATCACTATAACATTATCAAGAGCACTATGTAGTAAATGTCTTACCTTGGTATCCTAGCTTATGGATGAGATGTCTTCATAAGTGTAATCCTTATTCTCCTTTGGGATCATTCTTTGTTGCTCGTCTCCAACTACAACAAAACGCTTGTTTCGCTTATATGGGCCATGATAAATTCCTTCAAGATATTCAGGATTAGTAGCCTCCAGAAACATATCCAATTTCACTTTTCAAGTTGGATATTAAAGATGTCTTGAGAATTAGAACCCTGGTGGATTCATACTTGTTGACTATTGGAGTTTGTGTTTTATCAATCATGATTTTATAGCTTTGAATCTAAATTGTTCATATATTGACATATTAGCTCTGATACCAATTGATAGGCCTTAAACTACTATCGAACGGGGTTAAATATAATTGATACAATGAATTCAAACTAAAATCAAACACAAGAAAATCAAACACAATTTTTATATAGATGATAAAAACTGATTACAAGTAGGAATAAAGAATAAACTTTTATCTCAAAGATGAACTAATATCAATGAGATCTGCTATGTTTCACAAATTATTTCTTTCGAACCTTGCACATATAGTGTAAACCTATCTGTACTTATATACTACAAAGTTACAATCAATCACTAAAGATATGCATAAAATAAAGCATTACATAACATATAAATTAGTTATGTAAATCAATTACCAAAGTCCTAAGTTATAGTATCTCTGCAGAGTTCATCTTCCAAAAGTGAAATCAATCCTCTCCTGAAAACCAGCCTTGATAAACTCTTAGAATATCTTATAACAATATCTCTTGATGACAAACTTTAATATTCACAGCACTTCACAAATTCCGAGATCTTCAAATAGACTATAACGATAAATTCTGACTCTATATATTAATACTAAAATCTGATATCATCAAATCTTCACACACTGGTACTATAGTGAGGTACTATAGTGATGTATGGCTTAGTGCTGCTATGGATCATGTTATCCCTATCAAGATATTGAGCTATCTGAGAAAAAGAACAAATTCTTTTCATATAATGAGGCAACTATAAATACTGAATTTGCGTGATTTTGAGGACAAATTGGTATTTTTGGTGATTCCATTGAAGATAGAGGCACTATGGGTCCAAAAATGTGGTGGCTTGTTCATGGAGTTTTATCATCACATATTCCTATTTAAAAAATAGCTTTGAAGCGTCTATGACAACTGTATTCTTCTTCTTGTTGCGAGAGAAATTGAAGAGCATGTTTGTTTTTTCATTCAATTCGAAGGAATAAGATATTGCTTACTAGAGTGGAATACTTGATTTATGTGTACAATAATATTCGAATACTTTCATAGAAGATTAATTAATACTATAGGTGAGATAAAATTATGGGATGTTGGTGGTGATAGATTTGATCCACTTAATGGTGTGGGAGAGTTTAAGATAGTTAATCTTTCACTTAATGAGTGAAATACAGATTGATGCTCCAAGAGGGATGAGTATCAAAATTTGAAATTGATGTTTAGTTTTTCTCAATTTAAAATGATAAACGTTGAATTTGGCAATTTTTCTTATTATTTAGGACTTATAACTTATAACTTTGGCTATTTGGGACATGTTTGGGAGCTTATTTTTGAAAATTCAAGGGTTTATTTTCTAAAAAACATATTTTTTTATAATATATTTAGATATAAATGTTAACTAAGTGTTTTATATTCGTTATTTTAATTAAAAAAGGCTGATTTCTGTATAAAAAATAGAGTTGTATTTACTTTTCTCTAAAAATAAGCCTTTACTTTTGAAAAATAAGTTTAATCAAACATGGTGGGTGTTTGGCGTTGATTTTAAGTGGCTTCTTTCACCAGAAGTTTGCTTTTGCTTCTGAGATGGCGTTTGGGTAAATAAGCCGGAAGGCTTATTTTAGGAGTTTAAGCACTGAAACAAGAAGCTGGTCTGGCCAACTTCTTATCTATTATCCCGCTTATTTTGTTATTGTGAACAAATTATCAAACACTCTATACTTCTAAGTCATATTACCCAAACCCTCAACTAACTTAAAAATATGTTATCACTTATCACTTATAATCCACTTACCTATTTTAAGCAAGAAGCAGCTTTATTTATGCTAAGCCAAATGGCCCCCGGACTTTGTTTGATTTGAATTAAACTCTTAAATCTATCGTGGAATATACTCTCTCCATCCCAAATTAGATGACCCTTTTGAGGGGAAAAAAATTATCCCAAAATAGTCGAGCCTTTCTCTTTTCAATGCACATTTATCACCAATCTTCCATACTTACCCTTTCTTATTTATCATTTTCAATGTAACATCTACCAAATAGAAGTACTATAGAAAGTCAACACAATAAATACAAGCTGAGATAAAAAAGTGAACAATCATTTGATACTCCATAATATGTGTGAAATAAGCAAAAAGCTCATCTAAATTGAAATGGAGGGAGTATTATGTTTTTCGACAAACACATATATATTTTTAATTTTCTTGCATATGCCGAGTCCTCACATACCCATACTTCCACAGACCCATACTCATATATGCATATATTAAAAGTTTATAGAATGAGTTAGCAAAAAAGAAGAAGTTTATAGAATGTATGTATCTCCATACCACACACCCGTATCTACATCCACACCCATGTCCTTTCTTCTCACAGTTCATGTTAGTTGACTAAAATTCAAATAAAGAATAAATATTTTTGGAAGTTACAAATATGAATTAATTATAGAATTATGTACATTAATTCTATTAATTGTGAAATAAATTTGGCAGTTACTTTTAAGAGGTGGAGGATATATTTTGTAGCCTATAAATGATGTGTGAAATCAAAAAAAAAAAGCATAAGAAAAATTACTTGTTCTAAAATATAATCCGGAACCCTCAAATATATTACACAATTTTGTTCTTCATTGGTATCAGAGCTTGGTTTAATCCTGTGAAATTGTGTTGTTCTGACATCGCTGTTATCGTGTTGTCTGTTTTTATCGAATGCTTTTGTGTTTTGAAAGGACCAGGAGTGGTTTACTTGTGTAATCCATTCATTTTTGGATTAGTTTTCTTTGGATTGTCAAGTCACAGGACACATCAAGACACCTGCTTTTTGTCTCATTTGTTTATCTCTCCTGTTTCTATCGTTTTACCCCAATATTCTAATTTTTGGTTATTTTCTTTTGTATGTGTTTCCAGCGGACCCATCCAACTTCTTAAATTGCTTGTTGGCTTGTTCAGCTGGGTGCCTTGGTATTTACTTCAGGGGCGCAACATCTATAAGGCCGTGTCGAGGTGGTTTTGGGATCACCGTGGTTTAATTTATTTTTCATTGTCCTGATGTTCTGTCCAGGTGTTTGTTTTTATTATTTTTATTCGCTTAGGCTGTTGATCTGTCTACTGTTTTTGTTTGATATATTGTGTAATAGCTGTTTTGTTATATGTCTCAATTTTCGGTTGTTAGTGATTTTGAAATCGTCGTTGAAATAGATGACACTGTATTAGAAGAAAAAATTTACAATGAGTCTCGGAAAGAGATGAATTTTTTTGTTAGATTAGTTGAATGTAGCTTTGAGCATATAACTAAAGATATAGATGGATGGTGGGTTGATTCTGGAGCAACCCGACATATTGCAAAAACTAAAGATGATTTGACAGAATTTGTAGAAGTCAAAAAGGGTGAACAAAAATTTTATATGGGAAATAGGACTCACCTAGATGTGGTGGGTGTTGGCACGTATAAATTGAATCTTAAGGACAGTATATTAGTTCTTAAGGATGTATTATTTGTTCCAGAAATAAGACGCAATCTTATATTTGTTTCCGCCTTGGGCAAGAAAGGTTTGAAAGTGCATTTTTATGACAATAAATTTTCAATCAGTAAGAATAATGAGATATTTGCCATGGGTTATTATGAACCCGAACATGGACTATTTTGGCTTATAATACATGTATGTATGACATGTGGCATCAAAGATTGGGTCATCCAGGAGTTAGTAAAATAGAACAAATTATTAGAGATAATTTGTTGTCTCCAATGGAAATTAACAAGTCATTATGTGAACATTGTATAAAAGGAAAAATGACTAGAAATTCTGTTAAAGAAGGGGAAAGAGCTAATGAACTTTTGGGCTTGGTACACTCGGACATATATGGTCCATTAAATTGTAGAAATCACTGTAATAAAGAATATTTTATTACATTTATAGATGATTATTCCAAATATGCTCATGTATATCTTATATCAAGAAAATCCGAAGCATTTGAATGTTTCAAGAAGTATAAGACCGAAGTTGAAAAACAGCTTGGAAGAGACATAAAAGTGTTGAGAACTGATTGAGGTGGAGAATATAGATCCCAGGAATTTGAAAATTTTTGCAAAGAGGAAGGATTAATAAGACACATGACTATGCCTTATACACCGCAACAAAATGGTGTGGCGGAAAGAAAAAATAGAACATTATTAAATGTTGTGAGATGTTTATTGTCACATTTTGGAATGTCGAAAAGATTTTGGGGAGATGCATTGCTTGCTACAAATTAGATTTTGAAAAGAATTCCTACAAAATCAGTTGATTCAACACCGTATGAAATATGGACAGGAAGAAAGTCGGATTTAAGTCTTATGAGAAAATGGGGATGCATTGCACAAGTAATGATTCCATCTCAGAATAGAGATAAATTAGACTTCAAAACAGTGAAGTGCAACTTTGTCGGTTACCCTGAAAATTCTAAGGGTTATAAGTTTTATAATAAATAATTAGGAATATTTGAACGTAGAGATGCTACTTTCATAGAAAATTCCAAGGAACAAGAAAATATGACGGGTGATATGCACCGTTTGAATGTTATAGATGATGATAATGAGATTCTCCGGGAAAATGTCAATACACGTGTTGAACAAGATCTAGCTAAAGATAATGAACTAGATCAAGTTGTTAATAGTGAATCATTGAATATGGTTGGAAATAAGAGATCAAGACCTCCACTTGAATGGATGAATGACTATTATGTATATAATAGTGAAGTGTCTTGTTTCTCTACGGACATGGAAATAGGAGATCCTTTTGATCCAACTTCTTATTCGGAAGCGATGAGATCGCAAGAATCTGATTTATGGATGGAAGCAATGAAAGATGAGATTGACTCCATTGAAAAGAATGAAGTGTGGGAGTTATGTGATCTCCCTAAAGATAGAAAGTCTATAGGTTGTAAATGGATTCTGAAACGTAAATATAAGGCGGATGGGTCTATTGATAAATTTAAGGCCCGTCTAGTTGCCAAAGGTTTTACACAGAAACCAGGAGTAGACTATCAAGAAACATATTCTCCAGTGGCAAAATTTGCATCAATAAGAATTATATTGGCTTTGATAGCCTGTCTTGATTTAGAGCTTTACCAGATGGATGTAAAGACAGCTTTTCTTAACGGAGAGTTAAGAGAAGATATATATATGGATCAACCTGAAGGATTTCAGGTCAAAGGACAAGAAGACAAGGTTTACAAGTTGAAAAAGTCGATATATGGACTTAAGCAAGCTCCTAGAGATTGGAAAATTAAGTTTTATGAAGTTGTAATTCAACTTGATTTTGTTAAGAATAAATTAGACAATTGTGTCTATACTTTGAAAAGTGGGAGTTCTTTTGCAATATTATCAGTGTATGTGGATGATATATTGTTAGCAGGAGATGACAAAGATATGTTGAATAATATCAAAGTGGAACTTAGTAACAAGTTTGAGATGAAAGATATGGGTGAAGCCTCTTATGTTCTAGGAATCCAGATAATAAGGGATAGAAAGAATAGAACATTGAGTTTGAATCAAGAAATGTATCTACGTAAAATTCTAAATCGGTTTGGGATGCAGAATTGCAATCCGGCACCGACCCTGTTGGTTGTGGGGAAGAAATTAACGCGTAGTAAAGATCCTGAACAAAGACAAGAAAGTTTGGATGTGCCATATGCACAGGCGGTCGGAAGTTTAATGTATGCTATGCTGTGCACTCGACCAGACTTGGCCTTTCCTGTTAGTTTAGTAAGTAGAATTCAAATTAATCCTAATCAAGCCCATTGGGAGGCTATGAAGAGGATAATGAAATACATAAAAGGTACATTGCACCACAAATTGGTCTATCAGGTAAACAGGCCGGCCCGAGATTATTGGATACTCTGATTCAGATCTCGGAGGTGATAAAGATGATGGAAAATCCACTTTAGGACGTTTGTTTATATTTTGGTGGAGCTGCCTTAAGTTGGGGAAGTAATTAAGAAACAGGGATGTGTTGCAAGATACACACAAGAAGATGAGTATGTAGCTTGTAGCATGGCTGCTACTCATGCTGTCTGGATAAAACGTTTCTTACTAGAGTTAAATCTCAATCTCATAGACGGGCCTATTGAAATTTTTTGTGATAATATGTCAGCTATAGATTTAATTTACAGAGGTGCAAATAGTTCGAAAGGACAACACATTGATATACAGTATCATTATATTCATGATGTTGTAGTAGAAAAGAAAGAAGTGAAAGTGACATATATTCCCACGAGTGATATGATTGCGGATCCTTTGACCAAAGGTATTCCGGCAAAATTATTTTCAAAACATGTTGATTTGATGGGATTAAGAAATATGTAGACCATGTGAAATGTGGGAGTACATAAATTATTTGAAATAAAGTCAAGTGGGAGATGTTAGTTGACTAAAATTCAAATAAAGAATAAATATTTGTGGAAGTTACAAATATGAATTAATTATAGAATTATGTACATTAATTCTATTAATTGTGAAATAAAATTTGACAGTTACTTTTAGGGGGTGGAAGATATATTTTGTAGCCTATATACGATGTGTGAAATCAAAGGAAAAAGCATAAGAAAAATTGCTTGTTCTAAAATATAATCCGGAACCCCTCAAATATATTACACAATTTTTGTTCTTCAGTTCATAAGATACCAAATGTAATTCCTGCTATCTGTTATTTTAAAGATAGGAAAACAACCATTATTTATAGGAATAGTAATGTGTATCTAAAATATAATAGTTATTTAAAGAGCATTTGGATCGTGAGTGAAAATGGGAATCAAGAATGAGATCGAAGGGTACAAAAATTGATATCTCAAGTGGAGTGTAAGTAATAATTTACCCTCAAAGATGTGATTGAGGCTCCCATACCATGTCAGAAAATTGTTAATTCAAATACCAACACATGGATTCGAGGTTCCAATAATTCTCATTAACCATGAAAAACAAGAGAGTGAGATACGGCCGGATCAAGAGACCACATTCGGATAGACTGCGATCAAAATGAGTCCCATCCAATGCAATACGAAAACTTGACAATAAAACAGACGAAACTAGAATTGATTCGCCACTAGAAAAGGGTAAAGCTACTTGCAAATCGATCGTTTCAATGGAGTGTAATGCTTAAGTCTTAAGTCCTGCACTCTTGCCCGAGTAATATCTATTTGTTCTTGAAAAGACTCCCCTATTCTCCACACGCTGCTTGTACACGCACCACACACATAGTTTTCATTCAAAACTTGCTTGTGGCCAACTGTAATTTCTTTGTCCCCATACCTTATTCAATTTCCATTCATACGTTATTGATTTGTTCGTTGAGTGTGACTATTACCAATAATGAATTAATTGCTTGCACATAAATGTGCCAACCACTTACCAAATACAATCACATGATCTCATAACATCATCAACAAGCTCAACAGTAGCAAAAGAAAAACTCCCCTTAAAACATTCATTGAAATACAGATGATCATTAATCAAGACTTTTATTTTCAGAGATAAAAACATCATAAAAGGATAGGATACATAGATATATTAGCACCATATATAATAGTTGATGACATGCACATGAGATATATATCTTGGCCTGACCATATTTTGTTGCATGCATATATAGCTAGACTTCCTTGACAGCCACGCCATCTGCAACTTCGAAAGCTGATGTCGGAAAAGTCCTGTAAAGTCCAGTAGGAGTCTTGAAGGTGATCTTTCCAGTCGGCGGGTCATCGAGATAAATATCGCTCAATGTGACCCATAGCAAGAGCTCCTTAGTCTTGACACCGGTGAGTTTCTTGATCTTTCCTTTTTCAATAATAGCAGTGACTTCAGTGGCGTAGGACACAAGTTTCCCAATCTTCTCAAACTTGTGCTCAACTTTCTTCTTCTGGATCAGCCAGACATAGCCAGTCTCTCTGATGATACCACATTCCACAATGTCTTGCAGAGGCAAGAGCCCATTTGGCAGGCCCATTTCTACCAGCAAGGTCTTTGATTTCTCTTGGCATATTTCATGGCCAGTGTACTTTTCTGTGGCCTTGGCTCTGATCTCTTCTGTCACTTGACTCATTTTCTATTATTTGGGATTCTTGACTTTGGTGTAAAATGAAGTGGGGTGTACTTTTGGGGGTGGATGTGGGTGCTTAATATACTTGATTTGTTGTGTTCTTGGGCCTGGAGTTGCACAAAACTACAGAAATGCCACTTCTGCCTCTTTGTTTACCTCAAGGTTATATGGTCTTTGGCTCCATGTATTTATGGTACATACCTAATTTTGTATGCTGGCTAAATAAGGTGATATTGGTGCTGACTTTTTTTCATCTGAACTTATGGGTGGGCTACCTATTTCACAAGAACCATCCGAGTTTTTTTTTTTTGAATAAAAACCACCCGAGATTTTTAAGTATGTTAGGTCAAATTTGTAATTTGAAATTTTGAGTTGGTTATTTACTTAGTTGACCAAAATAATTAATACTCCTGAAAATGAAACTGTGCTTGATACTACCAAAGTTCTTTGTACTTTTTCAAATTAGGTTACTTAGGATCGCGAAAATCTTTTATAATTATATCATATCTTTCATGATTTTAAAAACTGAAAAATTAAATAGTATTTTGTTCATTTATATTAATATTTATATTTTAGGCAAGAAATTGCTTGACTTATTTATTTTAAATGTGTCCTTAATGCTCTTTAATGTGTTTTTTGTATATTAAGGAAAGTTTCCTATTTATTCTTAAGTGATATATGTTATTATAGTATTAGTTACTTTCTTGATTTGGAATGATTCCTATTATTAAGTTTCTCAGATTCAAATTTTGAATATTTTTTAATAGATGTTGTTAATTACATATAACTACATACTTTTTTTTTGAAGAAAATATAACTACATACTTATTAACAAATTTATAATATTAAAGTGTGTTATTAATATCATATCATATATATATATTTTTTAAAATTCATAAATGTCTTTAATATACATATAATTCGTAAATGTGGATGATTTGGTTAGTCGAGATTGATATATGCTTAAATACCATGTTTGAGGGTCATAATTGATCGCATAATTGTGTTTCAAAGAGATTTGGGTTTCATATTTGATGGCTTGTAAATATTAGTTTATTACATTTATTGATAATTATTTAGACTGTTATCTTTTGCATTAAATTGCACTTACGTCTTGTTGACGCTAACTTAGTTTATTCTTGTATATTTAAATATATTTGTTGATTTAGATACATACATGTAGTATGATATAACTCATGTTCATGTTGCTCCTCTCAAATTAGATGAAATCATTAAATTTGATTACATAATTAAGATACATCGATCTGGTGATTTTGGCCTTTCAATTTAAAATATATTGACGGTATAATTAATTTATTTAATTTTGTTTTTATCATCAAAATCTAAATATGAAATTTTCGTTTACAAAAATAAATCAATGTATCTTAAATTACGAGTGTAAAGTAAACTAACTTATCTAATTTGGTAATCCCTCCATCGCTAAGTTGTTTATATTGGAGGACGGGACGGGGTTTGACACGTATTTCAAGACTCTCATAAAACATAAATAATTTTATTCTTCTGAATAAAAGGTTAATGTATAATTTTTTTATAAATAACAAGAAATTTATTGAAAGAAGTATATATCTTAAAATATGTATCAACCAATTGAAAAAATTGTAAAAAGAAAAAAGAAAAAGAGGAACCGAAGGAAACAATTGAACCCTTTAAATTTGTACGTGGATTCTTGCCGAATTCTAAATATTAATATTCTTTTCGTTTTGTAATATATTGATTTTTTTATGTACATTTCTAAAAAATTTAACCTGTATAACTAAATTTTTTTAAAAGATTTTCTTTTATAAATAAAAATATATAAAAAATATTTTAATTCAAAATAATAATTATAACAATCCGATAAAAATTTGTGTTGGAAAAAAAATGATAATTACACGACCAAGGTGAAAATTGAAATTAGGTGGGCGGTGAATGGGGGGGGTGATACAGTTATTGTGCTTCAACAACTCTGACACCGTCCAACGCCCAAGAGCTATCGGCACATTTTCTTATGCAAATCGATTGATTTATCCCATGCCCGCATAGTAGGGGTGAGCGTGGTGGGGTTCCGGGCGGTTTTAAGGTAAAATCGGAACCGGAATCGCGAATCTTCGGTTTTTAAAATTAAAAATCGAAACCGCAACCGAACCGTCGGATCGGTTTCAGTTTCAAAAAACTCGGTTCGGTTTTAGTCGGTTCCGTTTCGGTTATAAAACCGCAAGAAATGAGAAAAGGCAAAAATTACGTATTGAATCTTTAACAATTATTTTACAACATTAAAAGTTATTTTTTATATCTTTACGGTATTCGATCGATGAAAGAGTCCAAAGCTACGAGTTTATGATTTTGATAGTATGTTTCGTACTACTCTTTTGGATAAAATCTAAGGTATGTAAAAAGAATCGAACCTAATTCAAGTATTCTCTGACCTATACCAAACTATAATCTAAATTCTATATATTACTTAGTTATGGTTCATGATATATTAATATAAATATATGTATATATTATCTTAATATACACTTGTATATATGTACATATACATATATATATATATTTATATTTATATATGTATTATAATTTATAAATAATATTTATTTATTTATTTAAATAATCGGTTCGGTTTATTTCGGTTCGGTTTTAATCTAAAACCGAAACCGCAACCATTAGAATCGGTTCGGTTTTTTAATTTGCGGTTTTGGTTCGGTGCGGTTTTATACGGTTCGGTTTTCATCGGTTTTTAACGGTTTCGGTTCGGTTTCGGTTTCAATTCGGTTTTTTGCTCACCCCTACCGCATAGTAGTAATTAGTACTCCCTCCGTCCCAATGAATTGTATACAGTTTCCTTTTTGGGACGTCCCATCAATTGTATACATTCCAAAATTAGTAAACTTTTATACTCATATAAAACATCATTACACCAACTACTTTCCTCCATTATCTCCATATAATAATATAAACACTATTATACCCACTACTTTCCTCCACTATCTCAAATCTATTATTAAATATAAATGGGTCCCACCACTATACCCACTTTTCATCTAACTTTACTCATTTCTTATACAATTTCTTGGTCTCCGTGTCACAGTCATTTGTATACAAATGACTGGGACGGAGGGAGTAATGCACTTCATTGTGTAGGGCTGTTATTCGGTTTGGCGAGTCGAGTTTCGAGCTGGGCATAATTCAAACCTTAGTTTTATTTAGTCGAGTCGAGCCGTCTCGTTTAAGAAATCGAGTCTAAATCTTTATTCGAACTCAACTCGTTTATTTCCACGAGTCGAGTCGAGCTGGCTCGTTTAGCTAAACGGGTCGATTTTAACGAATCGGGTGAGCCGGCTCCTTTAATTTAACACTAAATCGAGTCTAAAATATTAACCGAATTCGACTCGTTAATTTGCACGAGTCGAGCAAAGCCAGCTAGTTTAACGAAACGAGCCAAAACCTCTGCCCGGACTCGAGCTCGTTTAACTAAACGAGCCGAGCTCAGCAAAACGAGTTCGGGCCGAGCGAGCTCGCGAGCTGCACCGATCGAATTACATCATTACCATTATGATACTCTTACACAGTCTATTTATTTATTTACTCACTCCGTCCCGATTTATTCGTTTTGTTTAATTTTTTATGATTAAATTGACCAAAATTTTACTGAAATTTACATATATAAAATAATTAAAAGAAATTATGAAAAATATACTCCTTCTGTCCTAAAATAAGTGTCGCTTTGACTTATTTGACGTAATTTAAAGCACAAAAAAAAATCATACTTGTATATATTATTTTTAAAAAAAATTTTCTGAATAAAAGTTTAACATCTATATTTTTTATTCAAAAAAAGAAAATTTGAAAAATAATGTGTAGTAGTATGTTTTCCTTGCGCTTTAAATTACGTGAAAAAGTCAAAACGACCTTTTTTTTTTTGGAACGGAGAGAGTATTATTAGAATCTACATCTGTTCAACTTTAAAATTTACTTTTTCGATTTTTAAGATCATGTAAAAAAAAATTATTAATTATCAGTCAAAACTTGGTCAATTTAACCACAACAATACAGATAAATGGGACAGAGGGAGTAATACACATAAAATATATTAATTTGGATATATCCATAAAAATACTCATCAATTTATTACGTATATTTAAAATTAAAAATACACATCCTTATAATGGAAACACATATTTAAAACAAAAATAAATATAAGTACAGAATAATAAACATATACTTTATAATTAAAATAAAAATATTAGATTTATATAAATATTAATATCCCAATTATAAGCTCAAACTTAATTATTTTCTGATTAATTAAGAAAACCCGACGAAATATAAAAATTCATGTTACAAGATTTGATAAAGAAAATATTCTCTACATTCCTCTCATTTATTTAAAGATTTTTCTCCACAGCTTACACATAATTTAAAATTTCTGTAAAATATAATTTTATAATTACTCCTTTTGTTTTTTTTATATATCATTTTAGAAAATATTATTTGTTCATAAAATTAGATGGCTCTCTATTTTTAAGAATAACTGGTTTGTGTAATGACCTTTATCACCCTTATTTAGTACTATAGGTCAAGACTCAATGAGACAAAAGAGGTAGAAGAGACATTAACTTAGGGATAAACTAAAAAAAGGACTAATAAGATAGAGGGAGTAAAATTTTAAACGTGTGTCTGGTAAAGAACAGAGGGGTGGTGGAAGTAGGAGTTCGGACAGGATTGTTAAAAAGGAAAAGTATAGGGGTAATATTGGAATGGAATACATTAAACTTAAACTGATAGAATTAAATACAACAGTTGAATAATTAATGACGAAATTAATTCAAGTAGTTGGAAGGGGAGCAAGTAATTTACCTGTGCCTTAGAATCACGTGTAATCTGGTTGGGATGGGAAGGTTAGTTAACCAAAGTATCATGCGGTCAACCTTTCAATTTCGTTATATAGAGAACTAGTTGAGAAGCCGCGCGTTGCGGCGGTCTATAAAAATTATATTAATGATTCAATATTAATGTTTGTAGAATAAAATAATTTTGTGACTATCTATAAAAAGTATATTAATGTTTCGAAATTAATATTTGTAGGATAAAATAAATATATATTATAAAAATCTTGATGCAATACCAATACTAATATATAAAATTGCAAAATCGGACTATAATTCATGGTGAAAAAATGAAAATAAATTTATACACGTAATTAACAATTTAAAGCATGACGGATTTTAATTCTTATTTGTTTTTTTTTTTTGAAAGGTAATATGTTCTTACATTACCACCTTCCTCCAATTTTTTGGGATTGATTGTGCACAAAAACATCTAACTTAAATATGTGAGATAGCGGTCTATAACTACTACCCTTGTAACAATCTTTATTTTTTAATACTGTATAAACAACCTTCACTTAAAAGTTTATTGAACGGAGCAAACAGATAATGGGTTAATAATTTTTTCTTCTATACAAAGTAAATTATATAAAAATTAACAACAAACATGTCCGATGAACAAAACAAATATTATAAAAGAATAACCAACAAACATACATCACTAATAGTTAATTTATTGATATCAACCATCAATATCATGTCAAGAATATTCTTTTCCTGTGTTTGGATTTGTCGACTCCAATATAGCGGTCTATAATTACCTTTGCTTGCAACAATTTTTATCTTTTTAATACTGTATAAACTGCCTTCACTTATCGTTGCAGAAGAACAGCACCTTCGAGTTAGAAATCGAGCAAGAGAACTATCACCAGAGAGAAGTAGGGTTGTGATATTGAGGGAGAGGAGGTTGTGTTTAGATGATCTATAAGGATATTTATAGGTGCAGAAAGATTTGTGTGCTACTCTTTCCCATAATTACATAATCTGAAACAAAATCAGATTAAAACTTTCAAGTTACTGTATTCCATAAATAATTTGAAACAAAATCAGATTATAAAATTTGCTTATAATATATCTGAAATTAAAAAAAGGTAATTTTTGATATTTTTTTATTCAAAAATTCCAGAAAATTAGAAAAATAGAACGGAGCGATGTGAGAGGCGCCACCTACACGCCCCTCGCTTCTCTTTTATATAAGTATATTGATTTTGGCAAAAAAACTCAACTTTTTGTTTTAATTTAAAGAATTTCATTTGTCGTAGCAGTATCCTACGGTCAAAACTCCACAACTTCATGTAATTTCTAAGACGTTGGCACTAAATAAAATTTCACCGATCTTAAATAACTTTAATTATATTTATATTTGAACCAACTATCTATTACTAGTAATATTGAGTTTATCCAGTGAATTATATGGGCTATAATTTTTCAAATTTTCCAAAATTATGGATCAGTTACCGATCGTCACAACTACGTTAAGTTAGAGCATCTCCAAGGGACCAAAACCCTTAGCTAAATTATCTACATGGCATCTAGTTGGCATCTAGTGGCACTATTTAGATATTATGTAAAAAGTGAACCACTGCAACCATTAACTCTTAGCAAAAAAATTTAGATAATTAAAATTGGAGTTGCTACATTTGTAAAACCTTTAGAGCTATTATGTATAATTTTAGATAATATAATTATACATAACATCATTGGAGTGAATCTAGCACCTCTTAGCTATAATTTTAGATGATTATCCATATATCATATTATAGCTAATTAATATGCATAACACCCTTGGAGATGCTATTAGCAGTAAAAATAATAGAGAAGTTAAACAAAATGTAGTCTGATTCCTAAACAACAGGGAAGTTAAACAAAATATAGACCGATTCTTTTTGAAAAATTACGATTTTGCTCTCTGTTACATTTTAAATTTAATTATTTTCTCAAATAATAATCCACTTTATGATCTATTTCAGATTGATCGATATTAAATAGAAATATTATAGGGGAATTATCTTGTATATTATTTTTTCAATCTTATTTTCAAAAATACTACCTTATCCAATCTTATTTTCAAATCTCTAAAATATTTTCAAAAATACTACCTTTTTGAAAATATTTTCCAAAAATACGGTGGTTGCATATGCAACCATATATGCAACTACAAATCCTGATTTCAAGTTTCAGTTTTCAAATGTCATTTTAGACCTCATCTTTGGAGTCGATATGTATATATATATATATATATATATATATATATATATATATATATATATATATATATATATATATATGGATTCCAAATATGAGGTCGAAAATGACATTTGAAAACTAGAACTCGAAATCAGGAATTCAGTTGCATATATAGTTGCATATGGTTGTATTCAGTTGCATATGGTTGCATTCAGTTGATTCTATTGCAATCTAATGGCCCCGCCAGGGGCACACCATACATCCGTTGCAACTTACAGTTTTCAGTTGCATTTAGTTGCATATGAGGTTGCATTCAGTTGATTCTATTGCAATCTAATGGCCCCGCCAGGGGCACCCATACTTCAGTTGGAACTTACAGTTTTCAGTTGCATTTAGTTGCATATGAGGTTGCATTTAGTTGCATATGAGGTTGCATTCAGTTGATTCTATTGCAATCTAATGGCCCCGCCAGGGGCACCCATACATCAGTTGCAACTTACAGTTTTCCGTTGCATATGAGGTTGCTTATGAGGTTGCACGCAACCTCATATGCAACCTCATATGCAACTAAATGCAACTGAAAACTGTAAGTTCCAACTGAAGTATGGGTGCCCTGGCGGGGCCATTAGATTACAATAGAATCAACTGAATACAACCCATATGCAACCATATATGCAACTGAATTCCTGATTTCAAGTTCCAGATTTCAAATGTCATTTTCGACCTCATCGTTGGAATCGATATATATATATATATATATATATATATATATATATATATATATCGATTCCAACGATGAGGTCGAAAATGACATTTGAAATCTGAAACTTGAAATCAGGATTTGTAGTTGCATATATGGTTGCATGTGCAACCACAGTATTTTTGAAAATATTTTAGGGAATGTTGTATTTTTGAAAATAAGATTGGATAAGGTAGTATTTTTGGAAATAAGATTGAAAACGTGATTATTAATAAAAAAAAGCCCTATATTATATATATGCAGCCGCATTTGTATTATTTGATTAAAGAAATTTAGAGATTATTTTAATCTAAAAATGGTAAGAGGCTAGTCTTGGGCCAGTAGTCCGAGACATATTCAGTCTCAAGCTCAAGATCATGGCCCATCGTTCATTAGATAGTGTACATTTCAAGAACTCTAAAATTCATTACGTCAAGTCAGATGTCGTCTTCTACGTACATACACGACGATTCAAAGTGGTACCAGGTGATCATGCGAGGTACTCCCTCAGTTTCTTTTTACTTTGCTCGTTTGAGATGTTGGTACTGTTCATAACACGAGACAAATTACAAATTTACGTGTAATTTATAAGACTAAATATAATTATGAGTGATTTTGTTGGATTCGTATTCCTGAATACTTTAATACGGTGAAGATTTTATATTTTATACTAATACAAAATGAAAGATATGAATGATAAAAAATATGTATTGACAAACGTGATAAAGACAAACAGGAAAAGTATTAAGAGACGGAGGGAGTAAGTTTCTATAATCCAAAAGATGTGGCGCTTCATCCATAGAGTGTATGGCAAGGATGGAAAAATTTTCCGAACCGACCGATATCCGACCTAATTGATTCGAAGAGTTTATACCGAACCCGATTTTTATGGTATGGTTACGGGTTTGGTTTTTAATTTTGAAAACCGATTAAATTTGGTTCGGGTTTGGTTTTTAGACCAACCGAACCAAAACCCGACCCGAATATCCGAACTCGATTCGAATCCGAACCAAACCGAAACTCGACCGAACCCGATAGTATAAATTTATTTTATATCATTATATAATATATAATATAGGTCAAGTTCTATGGTGTACAAAAAAATATTGGAATATTGGAGTACCAGTCACAGTTTTTTAGTTTAATCATAAATAATATCTTGGATTAAAATGTTTTTAATATAATTTATCATCTATAAGTATACTTAAACATACTTATCAATTAATCAGTAATATATTTCAACTTTAACAAGCATTAGAATTATTGTTCTGTTTATGAATTATATCGAACAACATAATGTCCTGTAATAGTTGTTTAAAATATTTTTTTAGTATTTTTTGTATAATTTTCGGGTTTCGGTTCAAACCGAACCAAAAATCGGTGGTTCGGGTTTGGTTTGTCAATTTCGGTTTTCAGTTCGGTTCGGGTTTGGTTTTGAAAAATACTATTCGGTTCGGGTTCAGTTTTTGTCAAAAACGAACCATACCGACCGATTGTCATCTCTACTCTATGGCCTTTTGGCGACAGGTTACTTCAATATATGATTAAGTAAATACTCTTTTGGTGTTTTTTAACACGTATATTAAAGTGTTTTAATTATAGTTAGAAATTTTATTTTTGAAATTTTATTTTTTTGAATAAAAATATTATATCAATATTTTTATTCATAAAAAATATATAAAATAACATCTCTAATTATTCGGTCAAAGTATTTTAAATGTGTGCTAAAAAATCTGGTTAAGTAAATAGAAGTGGCATCATGAATTACTGATTTATATATTAGTGCTCCGATTTATGATATAAGAATTGTTTTCAAGGCATTAGAGCAACGCCAATGCAGAGACCGGTGCCCTCTGTTCACGGACCCCACAAGATGAACACGTTGGCAAATGTTGGGCAAAACACTTTTCTAGCCTAGCTCCTCCAACGCATGGCCTGTCCATTTTTTTTAACATTACTTTTGTAGTGACATGGTCCCACCATTTAATAAGTTGAATTTAAACTATGATTTATAGTATTTCGGTTAGTAAGTTATTAAAACTAATAAAATCTATTTTTTCTAACTTAAATTAATTTAAAGATAAAATATTTTTCATAAGTTTAAATAAATGACATAAAACTTAAAAATTAGAAGAACATAATTATTAAAAAGAACAACATTCAAATAATTCAACAGGAATTGTGAAATTCCGAGATTTGCTACACCAAGTCAGTCTGCAGTTGACGATATTTTACTCGATCACGAATCTGGATAGTTCTTTCGATATAGTTTTCATACGGAACTAAAGGCTCCTCACCTAAATTTGATTGTGGTATTCCATTTGTTGTGTCATCGTAAGCCGGTAGAGGACCAAATGGTGTAGCATATGTGTCTCTTTCATCCTCCACAATCATATTGTGCAATATGATGCATGCTCTCATTATTCTAGCGAGATCTCCTTTATCCCAGAATCGTGCAGGACCATGCACAATTGCAAAACGAGACTGCAATACACCAAATGCTCGTTCCACATCTTTTCGTTGATCTTCTGGATATTTAGAAAATAACTTTCTCTTCTCACCTTGTGGACGTGGAATTGTTTTCACAAATGTAGCCCATTCTGGGTATATTCCATCAGCTAAATAGTACCCTAAATTATAGTTGTTACCATTCAATGTATAATTTATTTCCGGGGCACGACCTTCCAGCACTTCATCGAATAATGGTGACCGATCTAAAACATTTATGTCATTGTTAGACCCAGCTACTCCAAAAAATTCATGCCATATCCATAGATCAGATGAGGCAACCGCTTCAAGTAAGAGTGTTGGAATACCTTTGTGACCACTCATAAACATCCCCTTCCACGCTTTTGGACAATTCTTACATTGCCAATGCATACAATCAATGCTACCCATCATACCGGGAAACCCACGGGCCTCTCCCATCTCTAATAAACGTCGAACATCATTGCAATTTGGTTTTCCCATGTATTCATTTTCAAACACCAATATTACAGCAGTGACAAACTTTTTCAAGATAGTCATCAACAGCATCAGCAGAGACTCCATATGCCAACATACGTATGGCAGCAGTGCATTTCTGTAGAGGTGATAAGCCTTTTCTTCCCAATGCATCAACCCTTTGTTGGAAATATGGATCGAAATTGGAGAGAGCATGTACAATGCGAAGAAATACATGTTTCCCCATTCGGAACCTTCTATGAAATGTTTCCGGGGTATAGACTGGATTTTCTGCAAAATAATCTTTCACTAGACGTTCATGGCCGGCTTCACGGTCTCTGTATATCGTTCTCCGAGGCGTTGATGAAGATCTTTCCCCTTGAAGTTTGTTAAAGAGATGGAGACGATATTTCTCGTATTCATCATCATCTTCATTACATTTCCTTAGCAAACTCTTTGTATATATCAAAATTATCAGACATGTTTGGTGTTTTGCTAATATGACTATGCTGATGATTATTATATAAGCTTAAAAGGAATTTATTCCAAGCACAATACAACGGTTACCTTCCAAACACTACAATCCAAACAAGAAAAATCAAACACTAAAAGCCAAACAATAAAAACAAAACACTAAAATACAAACACTAAAATCCAGATGACTTTCTCCTTTTTATTACTTTTATCATTTCTGCATGCACTTCACGCTGAGCTTCAGTCATAATACTTGTATCCGCCATTATGATCTTCAAGTCCATCTCCTTAACATGGTTTTTATTAAATTCTTCCAATAGAGACAACTTCCTGCATTGAACAGATGTCATTTCTTCATAGCGTTCAGCATCCAGGTCTATGACTTTCTTCTTTTCCTTTCCTTTTCTTTTGGCTGCTTTTGCACCTTTAAGACGAACCGGAGATTCCACAATATTATTGTCATCTGGTGCTTCATTGTTAGCTGATGACGAATAAGCTCCAGAATTACTTAACTTAGTTCTCTTTGTACTTCCGCTATTTGTTGTAGGAGTTCTCCATTTTGGTTGCCTCCGAAGCTCACTCCAATGCTTATCAAAGTTACATTTTTTGCCATAACGAGCTTTATGTTCAACATGAGCCTGCTCTATTATATTGTCCATGTTTGAGCCACTCCCAATCATTTTTTGTGCTTGCTCAAAGCATGCTCCATATTTTTGAGCGCCTTCATTGATTCGTTGCCATCTTTTTCTTATAGCCACAACGCCTCTTTTTATAAGACCAGGCTCGCTTTCTTCGCAATATTGATGAATTCGTTCCCAAAATATTTCACCCTTTTGATCAGTACCAATTAGTGGATCAGTTGAGACATTTAACCAAGCACTAATTAAAAGCTTATCTTCTTTCCATTTCCATTGAACACTACTTTCTCGTATATCTTCAACTTCAACGCTATTGTCGTTTAAATCTATAACGTCTCTACTATTAAAAGTAGAAAATTGCGAACGTGGAGAATCTTCAACATTTATTGGTGTTTGGTTGTTTCCGAATTGTGGGTGTGATGTAGTAAAATTTTGGAAATGTGGAAATGGATACATTTGAGAATTTTGAGTATACGGAAATAAATTATTTGGAATTGAAAAGGAAGGATTAGGAATCGGAGAATTGAAATTTCTATTCTGTATGTTTGAAAATTGAGTATTTCCATACTAGGGATTTTGAACAAATGGAAAATATGGATTTGGGAATTGAAATGGAAAATTTAAATTTGGGTTCTGAGAAATGGAGTTTGAATTTTGCGAATTTGAAGATTGAAAATTATTGGGATTCATAATTTGGCAATAGAAAAATTTTTGAGAGAAAAAAAATTAGAAATATGAAACTGGGAGTAAGAAGTGAATTAAAATGATGCACTATATATAGGCTAATAAATAGCAACGTATATAAATTTAGCCGTTATAAAATCAACATATAGTTTCTTAATTATACAAATAAACGGTAACCAGCTAATACATACACTGCAAAAGAAAGTGAATGGGGCCATTTTAATTTTGAACCGCACGCTTGTGTCAGTTGACCAATGGCCACCCTAGAGGCCATGGACAGAATTTGCAATACCACACAACGCATGTGGGTCACTTTTCTTTTGCCCAACTCTGCATTTGTCTTCCCGAGGTGGGAAGTGGCCTAAAAAAGGTCCGCACTGCGGATGCTCTTAGGGATGGCAACAGGTCGGATCGGTTTGGATATCTAAGAGTATCTTCAATCATACTAAACCCTTAACTAAAAAGTGAGTTGGCATTCCAAATTTAAAAAATATAGACAACCTCTTGAAAAAATCACACTCCAACCATGTGAATATGTTGTCTATAATTTTAGCCAACCTCCTATGGATGGCTATATTTGTCGAACCTCTACACGTCTGTAAGAAATCTGTAGGATGATTGCACATCATTTATTACCGTATTGAACTGATATTTTCTATTTTAACAAACTAAAAATATTAATAACATTCAATTTTTAAATTATAGCCAACCAATATTGCCAATACCATTGAAGTACAATGTCTTACAGGTTCAACAAATTTTACATAATGTTTTACAGGTTCGATTTAGCCAACAATTATAGCCAACGCCATTGGAGATACTCTAAGATATCCAAATCCAAATTTAAATTATTTATCAGATCCAAATCCAAATTCACATCTAATCAGGTTTCACATATTAAATTCAAATCCAAACCTACGGGTTTCAGATTAGGTTTAGATTTGTTCAAAACCAAATTCCAAAAAATAGTTAGTACGATAATAATTTTATCTTTGATTTTCTCGCATATGAAATTCATTTAATTTATATTTAAACTACATTAATAATAAAGTACTACACATTCTAAAAATCTTAAATCGTATTTAAAAATTTCTAAATAAAAATCTTTATTATACGGGGTCTGAAATTTTAAAATAATTAATTAATTTAATTAAAAAAGACATCATCGCTCAGAATATACACATTCGCACTAATCTATATATATTATAAACAAATTTAAGTATATATACTTATATAGACCAACATTGCAGGAAGTAATTCTTATATGGAGTTACATTGTACATCATTGTAAATCATTAATTTTATTATAAATTGTGTTATAAAATACATATAAAATGTGATTCTAATATAGAATACTATAACATATATCTATTATAAGTAATTTAACACTTTGAAGAAAAAGGTTGGTTTTCGAAACTGATTCTACAACAGAATAATTCTTCATGAATATTATTCTGTTACGGAATCATGTTGAGATATTGCATAATTTAGATGATTTTTCGAATAAAAAAAATTGTATAACTTCATTTTCGATTTAATAATCCAAATTTGTAATTATATTCCATAAAAATATAAGAAAAATATATATATTTATAATCGTGTGCTACGAAACTCCATATAAGAGGGTATGCTATGGAGTGTTACCCTATTTATGTATAGATGTATATATGTGTGTATATACACCCTATATCTCATAAATTGTGAAAGTAATGTCCAGAATTAACAGAGTTGGAAAAAATGGCCCCGAATATCAGGCATACTGGCATAATAACAGAGTTGGAAATATTGCCCCCAATATCAGTTAGTAACGTTTGATAATTTAGCGTTTTCAATTTGGCAAAAACGCTAGATCGTTGTTATGGATCAAAAATCGAGGGGTGAGCTTCGTGCTTTATGACTGCTCTCGTGAGTCGGAACTCAAACGGGTCCTTACGAGATGCCTACGTATCTTCAGCTGGATGAAGAATCAAGTCAAAAACGTAGTTCTAGTTTGGAAGAGTAGAGCCCTTTATATAGTGGTCTCGATGTTAGAGACTGATTGGAAGTAGGATTCCATGTATCTAAAACCTCATAGAAGTAGGCTTCTTCGTATGAGATAAGATAAGACTATTTTCTTGTGTAGTCGATGTTTATCTAGGACTCTGGATGTTTATCATCGAAGAATTAGAATACTCGTAGAACTTTGAAGTTTCTAGAGCCTTCCATGTAATTTCCTACTCGGAGTAGGATTATGAATTTGGGCCATGACAGGGCTCGTTCCTGGATTCCAGCCTCGACAGGACTTGGGACTCAATTATTGGGTTGTGACAGTCCATGTAGCTCAATTGTGGGCCTCATTACGGGCTACATTAATTAATTACGAAATTAATTAATGCTTAAGTGTTTCAGCCTCTTATTAACTGGGCTTTTATATTTCTGGGCTTTTTAATAATCCTTTAATAATTAAGAATTATTTCGATCCCTATTAATCGTGTAGCGTTTCAGTGTTTTAACCGCAGTAAAACGCTACACGATGTAGCATTTTGTATTAAAATCCAAAAAGTTACATAATGTAGTGTTAATAACTAATATTGTGGGCAATCTTTCGAAATCCTAATATTTAGAACATCAATCATGAATATAGTGACAGCAAGAGTCAAAACCCCTACCAATCTCGAGTAGCCGCGGGTATTCGTATTTCTATGCTCTTGTTCCTCATTAAATGTTGACATTTATGTTTAAACCCAAGGCCAACTGCACCGAAATACGAGTATATTTCTAGGCCAACTGCACGGAAATAGGAATATATTTCCTGCAAATAGTAATGCGTACATTCTATTTTAACTTTTTCTATTACGGAAGTTAGGCACGTATTTTAATATTATCATAAAATATAGTTTGATAAATCATTTTAATTTTTTTTTCTGAATAAAAATTAAATGTTTAAATTTTTATACAAAAAATAAAATATCTAAAAATAAGTTCTGAAACTATGTTTTATATGCGTGTCGAGCAATTAAAAAAAAAACCATAAACAAATTAGAGGGACAGAGGGAGTACTCTTATATCCCGACCAATAATATATATTAGGTTTGAGCACAAGTTGAAAAAAAGTATTTACAAATGAGAGGGACGGAGAGAGTATTCTTGTGTCCCGACCAATAGTATATATTGGGTTTGAGCACAAGTTAAGAGAAAGTATATAATTTAGTGAGAAAAAAATAAGAAAAGCTGGTTAAATGGGGGATCAATCAATATTTAATACTCTCTCCGTCCCATATTAAGCGACCTTGTTTGACTTTCACGGAGATTAAGAAAAAGGTAATAAAAAAGAGTAAGTTTAGTTGAAATGTGGGTAAAATGATGGGACCTATCAATATTTTAATAATAGATTTGAGACAGTGGAAAAAAGTAGTGGATGTAATAGTGTTTGTTTAATAAAAAAAGAATATAAAATAAAGATGCACGGGGTGTAATAATGAAAAATAGTATTTAAAAATAGTAAGTATGATATGTTTATTTTTTTGGGACGTCTCGAAAAGGAGTAAGTGTCACATAAAATAGGACGGAGGAGGTATATAAAATGAATATAGTAGAAGAAAATAATGAATGTAAATGGCTTTTTTTTATAATAAAACTTTATCATTTTTGATAACTTTTTAAATGTATAGACTGAGCAGGACATACACAAAAGGAAAGTATATAGAAATGAATGGGACGGAGAAAATATAAATCATAACAATATTTGTGCAGTATCAATTCCTATATACTGTGGTCAAAGATAAGAATTTCCAAAAAAAATGAATAAAAATATTTACACGAACAATCCAAACTCTGTTCCACAATTCGACAAAGCTAACAATTCCAACATTTTCATATAAAATATCTAAATATTTTTTGATACTATAGTTTATATTCTTCTTTTAACCGAGTAACAGAGTTCAATATTAATTTTTATGTTTCACAAATTGATGCATCGACTAGCCAGAACCCTAAGCTATTGTAACATTAGTATACATTCACCCTTGATATAAATAGACTACATATGATAATGTAAATAAACTGAGTTCATTGGGTGCCCTGGTCTTGATATACTTGTCTCGTGTTGCAGTTGTGTTCTTCTATCATGATCTTTGAGCTCGGGTTTTAACTGGAAGCTGCTTGCATGATTTTTGAAGTCTCGGACCTCAATTCGCTGCCATATTCATTTAGCAAGGATTCCAAATGGTTAATTTCTTTGGGTAAAGAACCAGTCAGGACCTGTTATCACATAAAACATTTAACAAAAATCAAGAACATATGGCCCAAGTAGAGCTGCTGGTTTACAGGTTTATGATGATATGAAAAGGTTGTCCAAAGTCTTGTGACTTCGGGGAATTGTGCAAGTAGATTGGCATATGTACCTCATGGCCTGTTTCAGTAATGAGGACTTCATCCTCAATTCTAATTCCAATGCCTTCATACCTACATTACATGTCCAGAATGCTTAATTATGAAATTAAATCAATGTAATATTCATTGGCAAAACAACAATGCTCCGTTTTAGCCCTAACATTGTAGCCTAGTAGATATCCCTTTTCTTTTTGTTACAAGCAGTGGAAAAGCATGTGTGAATTTCTTCAATTGACCATTACAAAAATTTTATTCAGGTATACTTGGTTCGAAGGAATGAAATTAGTACTACTTTGTGGGTAAATGTTGGTAATAATTTTCTTTTCTTCTCTGCATTGCTACAAAGTTTAAACTACTGCAGAAACCCACCAATTTAAGAACGACAGTAGTCTCCAAAACCCGTACTTCAATTTTCTCAGGAACATACTAATTGAAAGATATCAGGGCAGACCAAAAATTAATCTATTTAGTTTAATTCAGTCAATTTTGCATGGCATATTATTGCTAAAACACCCAACACTTTTTTCTGGTTTTCTGAAAAAAGCAACTAACAAATGAAGTTAGATCGAACAACTTTTAACTTCTTGATATGCAATTCAAATTGAAGCCAAAACGTTAAACAAGTTTACCTCTCTGGACCGTCATAATTTGACGGAATATAAACACCAGGTTCAATTGTTACGACCTGCAATACAATTTATAGAAAAATATAAACACAATCGCTTATTACAAAATATACCCATCAAATATCATAATTAATAAAATAAAACTCCTGCATATATAAAGGTAGCTAAAAGAAATTCAATTTAACCACTTTGGTTCTAATTTATCAATATGTACTGTACATATAGAACTTTAAATGTTGTATCATGTATGATGATATACACACAAGTGTACATACTGTAAAGTTCACGCAAGTGTATGTAAGTGTAATAGTTTTTGGACTCTGAACAATTTACAATTAGAATGTTGTTTTCGGATAACTCTCTACTAATAAAACAAAATCAGGATACTTATTACATAACAGAGAATTCTCTTTATACCCAACCTTAATAGCAATACTCTTGGTGGCAGGGTAAACAGACATAAGAAAGAATGCACATCCCAAAGAAGTTAAGAACATAGCTTCGAAATTTTAAAGCAGTAATCCAGAAATCTGGATAGATAATCGAAAGATATCAAAATTTCAGTTACAATTATAAGCAGTTGAAATGAGCATCAGTCTGTGATTAACTTACAACACCTGGCTTCAGAGTGCGGTCATAAGTGATTGCTGAGCAATCATGAACATCCATTCCTAGATAGTGACCTGAAAATTACATACAATGCCATGATAGTCCAAAGTTTAGTATCAGAATAGATACTTTCCAACAACCAAAAGGGTCGACAAATTTCTAGTATGGAGCTGGGATAGGTTATGTTGCTAATGCAAAAGCTGAAATCCCAACTCAGAGCCTATGGATAACAAGGGTGTAATATTTACCTATACTTGTTGGGTTTAGCTGATGGTAAGAACGATCACTTTTAAGTATCCCTCTTTTCTTAAAGCCTTTACGGAGCTTTTCAACCTGTCATGTCGCAATATATTTATTAGCATATCTATGCAAGTATGTTAAGCAGTTTCACAGGCTTCAATTACGTAGATGAACAACAGAAAGAAAAGGTAAATTTAAGTGAAACTGTAAAAGAACGCACACTGGCAATATATATGCAATTTCTAAGTTCAGGAATTCCCATAACAAAACATAGTAATATTAAAGCACTCATAAATTATCATTAATGTAATACAATTTCAAATAGTTAATTCTTTTACTATGTGAAATAACCAAAACCTTCCAAGCAGAAGTCAGAGATCCTGGTTCATCACTAGTTCTTCAAGCATGATTTGCACAAAGTTCCTTTTTCACTTTAATACATGTGTGGCAGTATTACTTACACTCAGATGTGGGTGTAAGAGGGAGCAGATATCCCCAGTTTTTATATGTCTCTAGGTGTTTAGCATCCAAAAACTTTGAACTTGTACAAGGCAAAATATAGTAATAAGCTTAGGTATAATCAGGAAACTTCAGTATAATTTTTGTCATAACTATGCTTTAAAGACATCACATTCTTGAGGTAAAACAAAACATTATCATGTGAGAATAACACTGTAAGCTCAAAAGTTAAAGAACATAGGAAAGTACAAATATCTTTTCAATATGTTTCACGGTACCCATTATCTTATACTGCGACAAAATTATGAAAAGATCTTTACACCCAATACATGTTCAAATCATACCGAAAAATTGTGAATCTCCCGGAGGCTTGTGCCAGGTCTGCAAAGCTTTATACATTCCTTATTTGTCTCTAAAATGAGATCATAAAGGTCTGCCTGGAATATACACATTAATTGTACATCACATCAGCTCATTACTTTACATACACAGTTTAATTAACAAGTAGAGAGACAAGATATGTACAGAAAAGTCGGCACATACTCATATTTGAAATCTGTAACCTCCATTATTGTTTATATAAAATAATAAGGAAAATACATAGGTTGTCTAGCAAAATATTTCGTGAAAAGATTCATAAGTTACGTATTATACCATTGAGGAAAATTGAATGAATTAGTGTGTAGAGGAATAAGTATTGTAATAATGCAAATAAATCAGCTGCTGCTACATCATCAAGCTATTATAAAAGTTCAGAAGATATTTTATATAGATCAATTGCCATTAGGATAGTTATTTCTACTTTGACTTGTGGTATGTAATTGGAAACTTGTTTCATGATTTTGATTTCATTGCTAGGCTTCTTTAGTTTCTCTCTTTGCAATAATGGTACCTATGATACTAGGATCACTGTTTGTTGACTATGCCTTCACTGGAGAAAGTTAGAAGCATATGAGATTAGAAATACTAGAGTCCCTTTGCTGATCACTGTGTAAATTGCAAACCCTTTGTTTCCTCTTTAAGTTAAGTACCGATGCTTCTATTTAGGCAAATTCAAGTTTTATGAAAAAGATAAGGTGTCAAGTGGAAGTGCTCTGATGTATGCATTATAACAACAGAACAAAGAGCAATAAGGGAACATACATGTACAGGAGCAAAGCTGCCGCATGGTGGCCAAGTACGAGTTAGATCACTAACATAACCATGCCTCTCACATCCAATATCCATCAATACAAGACCACCATCTTTGACCTGTTATACCCGCATAAAATTGACAAAGTATGAATGTCTAGGAAATAAAAAGGAAAAAGGATTATCCCAGAGATTAAAAAACTCACTTTTTGGTCATTTCGAGAGTAATGTATTACACTACCATTAGGACCCCCACCGACAACAGGATTGAACCTGGTGTATCAAAAAAATCAAGTTTGTCAAACAGTTCTTTTACAGTATTTCGGTCCCAAGATATCATGGTTAAGCAAAAAAGTGCATGAAATTCCTGCCAATATATATATATATATATATATATATATATATATATATAAATATATATATATATATATATATATATAGGCCAACATCCAGAGAGGGACTCCTTATATGGAGTTACATAGTGCGCCACTATAAATCATCAATTTTATTATAAATTATGTTATAGAATACATATAAAACGTGATTCTAATATAGAATACTATAAAATAAATCTATTTTAAGTAATTTAACACTTAAAATTTGATTTAAAAAAGTATATTTTTGAAACTGATTCTACAACAGAATAATTCTGGATGATTATTATTCTGTTATAGAATCATGTTGAGATATTGCATAATTTTAGATGATCTTTGGAATAAAAAAATTGTATAACTTCGTTTTCGGTTTAATAATCAAAATTTGCGATTATATTTAATAAAAAATATAAATAAAATATATATTATTAATATATTTATAATGGTGTGCTACGTAACTCCATATAAGAGGGTATGCTACGGAGTGCTACCCTATATATATATATATATATATATATATATATATATATATATATATATATATATATATATATATATATATATATGGTCTTCTCTAATACAAAACTACTTAAAATACAAACTACAAACTAAAATTAGAAAAAACTAGATTCTGACTTCCAGGGGGGAATCAGAATAGATTCATCTAAGGACCTAGATTAAGTTTGTAGTTTGTACTCTAATTTATTTTGTATTTGAGCAATTGTTGGGGACCTTTTAACTAAAATATTGTTTTCCAGCTATTGGATGAATATCCAGCGACCAGGATTATAACATTTTTTTAACACGTTCAGCGCTTTTTAACCATTGGACGGGTAAGATGACCCCGTTTAGCGGTTAAAAGGCGCTGAACATGTTAAAAAAAAAATTATATTCCTAGCCACTAAACATGTTTAAAAAAATGTTATAACCCTCTATATATAGGGTTGCACTCCAGAAAGATTA